>NC_092103.1:45186161-45486994 GCF_045679555.1 Salvelinus alpinus | reverse complement strand
CTCCTTCTCCCCTCTCCCTCTCTTCTCCCTCTCTTCTCTCTCTCTTCTCCCTCTCTTCTCCCTCTCTTCTTCTCCCCCTCTCCCCTCTCCCTCTCTTCTCTCTCTCTTCTCCCTCCTCTCTCCTCTCCCCTCTCCCTCTCTTCTCTCTCTCTTCTCCCTCTCTTCTTCTCCCCTCTCCCTCTCTTCTCCCTCTCTTCTCTCTCTCTTCTCCCTCTCTTCTCCCCCTCTCCCCTCTCCCCTCCCTCTCCCTCTCCCCTCTCCTCTCCCTCTCTTCTCTCTCTCTTCTCCCTCTCTTCTCCCTCTCTTCTCCCTCTCCCTCCCCTCTCCCTCTCCTTCTCCCCTCTCCCTCTCTTCTCCCTCTCTTCTCTCTCTCTTCTCTCTCTCTTCTCCCTCTCTTCTCCCTCTCCCCTATCCCTCCCTCTCTCTCCCTCTCCCCTCTCCCTCTCCCTCTCCCTCTCCCGCTCCCTTTCCCTCTCCCTCTCCCTCTCCCCTCTCCCTCTCCCTCCTTAGCATTGACATTCTGATAGCAAGACTCACCTGGGCCCACAAAGAGTGGTCAGTAGGGGGCTGGTGTTACGGCCCGTCAGTGTAGCTAGCTACTGGCTGCCCCTCCTACTGCACTCAGCAGTGATTAGCCTACACCTCCTGTTCTTAACACAGGCTTAACACAGGACTAGAGGTAAATGAACAGCTCTAAGCTGGATCACACCGCAGCTGCCTTGGCCCGAGGCCCAGAGCCCAGCCCCCACAGGTCCAGGAATCACAGCCAGGGTCCTGCAGAAAGCGTCTCAGAGTAGGAGTGCCGATCTAGGATCAGGCCCCCCCGCCCCCACACACACAAACCCAGGGCCCTGGTTGGCATTCCTGGAGGTTCTCAGGGGGGGCATCAGCCAACCAACGTCAGCCAGGAGACTCTAAGAGGCTCCAAACGTTTTGGGGAAAGTAATTGAGACAATGTGGGTGGATGTGGATGGTTATGGGCAATTCCACGATATAACAAGAGTAATGCTGAGACTCTGATTTTTTTCCCTTTCAAATGTATGTCAAACAAAAACCAATGATTGCAAAGTTAAACAAAACATACAAGTCTACGCATATGTTCTACTTTGAACCTTTTCTACTGGGAAATGTAACTTGAAGAACAATGTGTTTGGTAACAGAATGACGGCACAAATAGCACAAACAGTCATTCTTTTCTTTCTAGTTTTTACCAGACTTTTACCAGGCTGTTGTTCAAGTAAATGTGTTTCGGGAACATTAGTTTCCTCTGTTAGTTATTGACGATGTCTACAGTATCTCACAAGACAGAAAGGCCTGCTTCTGGGTTATGGCTAGACGGGATACTATTTATGTCAAATGAAGTGGCGTCGCGGGGAAAATTGTTAGCATTTTAGCTAACCCTATCCCTTTTCCTAACCTTAACCTAATTCTCCTAACCTGCTACGAATATTCAGTTATTTTATATGATCATCGTAACACTTCCAGCGCTGAATAAAGCAGATCAATGGCAGGCCACGCCACATAAAACACTAAAGATATGTTCTAAAGGATGAGCTCATCATCTGATATCTAAAAGGATGATCTACTTCCTGGTTGGAAAACTAGTCACAATACAAGCACTGCACCTGGACATTTACATACGGGGACCGAAATGGAATGGTGAACAAAAGCTATTCAAAACAATGTCCCCAAAAGTCACGTGACTCACGTGCAAAGAAAATATAGTTGATCTCAGAAGTTCTCTTTGAAGTGAAGTGGTTGCTCTTTGACTTCAGGCACTTTCTAGAAAGATCTGGAGAAAAAAAACACTCTTTTCATCTAACCCCCCCCCCCCCCCCCCCCCCACCACTTCCCTCCCCCAGATCAAACAACTCCAGTTTAGTTCTGATCCAAAATAACTCTAATGCTTCTGTAGTCCTCAACACACACACACACACACACGCACGCACGCACGCACGCACGCACACACACACACACACACGCACGCACACACACACGCACGCACGCGCGCACACACACACACACACACACACGCACGCACACACACACGCACGCACGCGCGCACGCACACACACACACACACACGCTGCACATACAGTACAGCAGCAACTAACTACCTCTCTATACAACAAAGACGAGAGACTGATTCCACCATGTAGAACTAGGAGAGTCACGTCTCACATACAAAACAAACACACACACACACACGCACACACACACATTAACATGCACACGCACACACGCACGCACACACACACGCACACACCAGGCTTCAGCAGCCTCTAGACTGATAGGCAGTTCAAATTACTGCCCTCCTCCCAACCAATCACATGCTCCGCAGGGCTAAATCGATGGAGCCTATTGATGCGATGTCTCAGAACAGATTCTACTCGTCCTCCTCCTCCTCCTCCTCCTCCTCCTCCTCCTCCTCCTCCAACACCTCCTCCTCCTCCTCCTCCAACACCTCCTCCTCCTCCTCCTCATCCACCTCCTCCTCATCCACCTCCTCTTCCTCTTCCTCCTCCTCATCCACCTCCTCCTCCTCCTCCTCCTCCTCCTCCACCTCCTCCTCATCCACCTCCTCCTCCTCCTCCACCTCCATTTCTGAACACTGAGCACACAATAAAATATTCCGATTTATACATACGGCGCACATCATACATATGCATGTTTCCCCTTATAAGGGAAAGGGGGAGGGGAAAGGGGGAGGGGAAGGGAAAGGGGGATACCTAGTCAGTTGTACAACTGAATGCCTTCAACTGAAATGTGTCTTCCGCATTTAACCCAACCCCTCTGAATCAGACATTCACGTCTTCGGCGCCTGGGGAACAGTGGGTTAACTGCCTTGTTCAGGGGAACAGTGGGTTAACTGTCTTGTTCAGGGGAACAGTGGGTTAACTCCCTTGCTCAGGGGAACAGTGGGTTAACTGCCTTGTTCAGGGGAACAGTGGGTTAACTGTCTTGTTCAGGGGAACAGTGGGTTAACTGCCTTGCTCAGGGGAACAGTGGGTTAACTGCCTTGCTCAGGGGAACAGTGGGTTAACTGCCTTGCTCAGGGGAACAGTGGGTTAACTGCCTTGTTCAGGGGAACAGTGGGTTAACTGCCTTGTTCAGGGGAACAGTGGGTTAACTGCCTTGCTCAGGGGAACAGTGGGTTAACTGCCTTGTTCAGGGGAACAGTGGGTTAACGGCCTTGTTCAGGGGAACAGTGGGTTAACGGCCTTGTTCAGGGGAACAGTGGGTTAACTGCCTTGCTCAGGGGAACAGTGGGTTAACTGCCTTGCTCAGGGGAACAGTGGGTTAACTGCCTTGTTCAGGGGAACAGTGGGTTAACTGCCTTGTTCAGGGGAACAGTGGGTTAACTGCCTTGCTCAGGGGAACAGTGGGTTAACTGCCTTGTTCAGGGGAACAGTGGGTTAACGGCCTTGTTCAGGGGAACAGTGGGTTAACGGCCTTGTTCAGGGGAACAGTGGGTTAACTGCCTTGTTCAGGGGAACAGTGGGTTAACTGCCTTGTTCAGGGGAACAGTGGGTTAACTGCCTTGTTCAGGGGAACAGTGGGTTAACTGCCTTGCTCAGGGGAACAGTGGGTTAACTGCCTTGCTCAGGGGAACAGTGGGTTAACTGCCTTGTTCAGGGGAACAGTGGGTTAACTGCCTTGTTCAGGGGAACAGTGGGTTAACTGCCTTGTTCAGGGGAACAGTGGGTTATAACTGCCTTGTTCAGGGGAACAGTGGGTTAACTGCCTTGTTCAGGGGAACAGTGGGTTAACTGCCTTGTTCAGGGGAACAGTGGGTTATAACTGCCTTGTTCAGGGGAACAGTGGGTTAACTGCCTTGTTCAGGGGAACAGTGGGTTAACTGCCTTGTTCAGGGGAACAGTGGGTTAACTGCCTTGTTCAGGGGAACAGTGGGTTAACTGCCTTGTTCAGGGGAACAGTGGGTTAACTGTCTTGTTCAGGGGAACAGTGGGTTAACTGTATGCGTGTGAACAAGCATTATGATTCATGCCCTTTATGTCACCTTTTATGGTGACAATTACACCCTTAATTGCTTGGAATTAGACTAAGACAGTAGGCTATCGGAAGGAAATAGCAACAGTGAACTTTATCGAATGACTTTGGAGGTGTTGGCAGAGTGTTGTCTTTTGCAGTGACATTTGCTGAAAGACAACAACAATGTGGACCTGTAAACAGATCATTTAAATTCAATAATGGTTGCCATTTATTTTCTTCCCACAAAACCTAAATAAATTCGCACTGCCCTGCGAATTCTGAAACAATGTCTACTCAAAGTAATGTACAGTGGGGAGAACAAGTATTTGATACACTGACGATTTTGCAGGTTTTCCTACTTACAAAGCATGTAGAGGTCTGTAATTTTTTATCATAGGTACACTTCAACTGTGAGAGACGGAGTCTAAAACAAAAATCCAGAAAATCACATTGTATGATTTTTAAGTAATTACTTTGCATTTTATTGCATGACATAAGTATTTAGCTATCTGTTATTATATTTAGCTATCTGTTATTATATTTAGCTATCTGTTATTATATTTAGCTATCTGTTATTATATTTAGCTATCTGTTATTATATTTAGCTATCTGTTATTATATTTAGCTACCTGTTATTATATTTAGCTACCTGTTATTATATTTAGCTACCTGTTTTTTTTGTTCTGAATAAGAGCGTCATCATATATTCCTGCACCGGGCTACTGTTGCCTTCAACGCAATACTTTGGCCACTTTATACGCATGGTATAAAGTTTGATTTGATTTGATTAGAAACGGTGTGTACGCATGGTATAACGTTTGATTTGATTTGGTTATAAACTGTGTGTACGCATGGTATAACGTTTGATTTGATTTGATTAGAAACTGTGTGTACGCATGGTATAAAGTTTGATTTGATTTGATTATAAACTGTGTGTACGCATGGTATAAAGTTTGATTTGATTTGATTATAAACTGTGTGTACGCATGGTATAAAGTTTGATTTGATTTGATTATAAACTGTGTGTACACATGGTATAACGTTTGATTTGATTATAAATTGTGTGTACGCATGGTATAACGTTTGATTTGGTTATAAACTGTGTGTACACATGGTATAACGTTTGATTTGGTTATAAACTGTGTGTACGCATGGTATAACGTTTGCGGGAGGATATGCACTCTCACACCAAGTTCAGTTTTTATAAATGCCACATTTTTGCTTGAAAAACTGGCACATCCATGTTTTGGTGCAACTTGTATAAATACAGCCCCTGGTCTGTGGAACAGAAGAACACAGACATAACCCTGAAGCTCTGGCCTCTCCTCTGGCCTCTCCTCTGCCCTCTCCTCTGGCCTCTCCTCTGGCCTCTCCTCTGGCCTCTCCTCTGGCCTCTCCTCTACCCTCTCCTCTACCCTCTCCTCTGCCCTCTCCTCTGCCCTCTCCTCTGCCCTCTCCTCTGGCCTCTCCTCTTACCTCTCCTCTGCTCTCTCCTCTGCTCTCTCCTCTGCTCTCTCCTCTGCCCTCTCCTCTGGCCTCTCCTCTGGCCTCTCCTCTGGCCTCTCCTCTGGCCTCTCCTCTACCCTCTCCTCTGCCCTCTCCTCTGGCCTCTCCTCTGGCCTCTCCTCTTACCTCTCCTCTGCCCTCTCCTCTACCCTCTCCTCTGCCCTCTCATCTGGCCTCTCCTCTGGCCTCTCCTCTGGCCTCTCCTCTGGCCTCTCCTCTGCCCTCTCCTCTTACCTCTCCTCTGCCCTCTCCTCTACCCTCTCCTCTGCCCTCTCATCTGGCCTCTCCTCTGGCCTCTCCTCTGGCCTCTCCTCTGGCCTCTCCTCTACCCTCTCCTCTGCCCTCTCCTCTGCCCTCTCCTCTGCCCTCTCATCTGGCCTCTCCTCTGGCCTCTCCTCTGGCCTCTCCTCTTACCTCTCCTCTGCCCTCTCCTCTACCCTCTCCTCTGCCCTCTCATCTGGCCTCTCCTCTGGCCTCTCCTCTGGCCTCTCCTCTGGCCTCTCCTCTGGCCTCTCATCTGGCCTCTCCTCTGGCCTCTCCTCTGGCCTCTCCTCTGGCCTCTCCTCTGCCCTCTCCTCTGCCCTCTCCTCTGCTCTCTCCTCTGGCCTCTCCTCTGGCCTCTCCTCTGGCCTCTCCTCTGGCCTCTCACTGCTACTGTAGCACCAGCCAGGGAATTCTGTCTAATAGGTGTTAGATCAAAACAGCTCCATAGACTGACAGGTTTTAACAATATGTCTAAATTAGAAGGACAGTGGCAGAGGATGGGAGGAAGTTAGAGCAGAAGAAACAAAAGATGGGCGGGACCAAGAGAGTGAGGGAGAAAAGATCCCAAATCAACCATTAAGTCCTACACCCCATGCACTTGTGCAGATCTGAGGGGATTTGGTTGGTATAAGAAATATGGTGAAACTTCCACCTAGCCTATCAGAGAGCAAGATCTCCACAGTCTCTTTAGTCACTCAGCTAACATTCTTTCTCTATTTTTCTATCTGCTAAATTAACAACGGAACAGGGAGGTTTGTTAAGCAGGAAAACGTCTGCTACGTTAACAACGGAACAGGGAGGTTTGCTTAGCAGGAAAACGTCTGCTAAGTTAACAACAGAACAGGGAGGTTTGGATATTTGAAATAGAAGCTGAAAAGTAGTTGTCACAGTGATGAGGTGTTCCTGAGACACTCAACATACAGTGACCAAACAATTGAAAATAACATACAATGCAATGCAATACAATGCAATAACAAAACAATAATGCATTTCTTAATTCTGTCAAGTCATGGGGTGGATTCTGTCTTGATGAGGGACTAAAGAAGAGATATCAACAGGAAGCACAATACAGGTCTGATGATGTTATAGTACAACTGGAGCAGCTACAGACTAACAACCCACAACAGTTTGGGAGCGAGATAAACAAGTTGAATGGAAATTGCATTGGAAAATGGAGAACGACACTATGAAACTGATATTGTTAAGGGGAAATGGGAAAGAGATTTTACACTTCTATTTTCAGGCGTTAACAGCCCTTTAACGTTTGATTTTTAATTTTTATTAACAAACATGTTCTTGTAAAAATGTGTTGGAGGAGGAAATGTAGAGGGAGTCCTACTCCCCTAACCAGTATCTGAATGCAGAGGGAGTCCTACTCCCCTAACCAGTATCTGAATACAGAGGGAGTCCTACTCCCCTAACCAGTATCTGAATGCAGAGGGAGTCCTACTCCCCTAACCAGTATCTGAATGTAGAGGGAGTCCTACTCCCCTAACCAGTATCTGAATACAGAGGGAGTCCTACTCCCCTAACCAGTATCTGAATACAGAGGGAGTCCTACTCCCCTAACCAGTATCTGAATGTAGAGGGAGTCCTACTCCCCTAACCAGTATCTGAATGTAGAGGGAGTCCTACTCCCCTAACCAGTATCTGAATGTAGAGGGAGTCCTACTCCCCTAACCAGTATCTGAATGCAGAGGGAGTCCTACTCCCCTAACCAGTATCTGAATGTAGAGGGAGTCCTACTCCCCTAACCAGTATCTGAATACAGAGGGAGTCCTACTCCCCTAACCAGTATCTGAATGCAGAGGGAGTCCTACTCCCCTAACCAGTATCTGAATACAGAGGGAGTCCTACTCCCCTAACCAGTATCTGAATACAGAGGGAGTCCTACTCCCCTAACCAGTATCTGAATGCAGAGGGAGTCCTACTCCCCTAACCAGTATCTGAATACAGAGGGAGTCCTACTCCCCTAACCAGAATCTGAATGTAGAGGGAGTCCTACTCCCCTAACCAGTATCTGAATACAGAGGGAGTCCTACTCCCCTAACCAGTATCTGAATACAGAGGGAGTCCTACTCCCCTAACCAGTATCTGAATGTAGAGGGAGTCCTACTCCCCTAACCAGTATCTGAATACAGAGGGAGTCCTACTCCCCTAACCAGTATCTGAATGTAGAGGGAGTCCTACTCCCCTAACCAGTATCTGAATACTGAGGGAGTCCTACTCCCCTAACCAGTATCTGAATGCAGAGGGAGTCCTACTCCCCTAACCAGTATCTGAATACAGAGGGAGTCCTACTCCCCTAACCAGTATCTGAATACAGAGGGAGTCCTACTCCCCTAACCAGTATCTGAATGTAGAGGGAGTCCTACTCCCCTAACCAGTATCTGAATGTAGAGGGAGTCCTACTCCCCTAACCAGTATCTGAATGTAGAGGGAGTCCTACTCCCCTAACCAGTATCTGAATGCAGAGGGAGTCCTACTCCCCTAACCAGTATCTGAATGTAGAGGGAGTCCTACTCCCCTAACCAGTATCTGAATACAGAGGGAGTCCTACTCCCCTAACCAGTATCTGAATGCAGAGGGAGTCCTACTCCCCTAACCAGTATCTGAATACAGAGGGAGTCCTACTCCCCTAACCAGTATCTGAATACAGAGGGAGTCCTACTCCCCTAACCAGTATCTGAATGCAGAGGGAGTCCTACTCCCCTAACCAGTATCTGAATACAGAGGGAGTCCTACTCCCCTAACCAGAATCTGAATGTAGAGGGAGTCCTACTCCCCTAACCAGTATCTGAATACAGAGGGAGTCCTACTCCCCTAACCAGTATCTGAATACAGAGGGAGTCCTACTCCCCTAACCAGTATCTGAATGTAGAGGGAGTCCTACTCCCCTAACCAGTATCTGAATACAGAGGGAGTCCTACTCCCCTAACCAGTATCTGAATGTAGAGGGAGTCCTACTCCCCTAACCAGTATCTGAATACTGAGGGAGTCCTACTCCCCTAACCAGTATCTGAATGCAGAGGGAGTCCTACTCCCCTAACCAGTATCTGAATACAGAGGGAGTCCTACTCCCCTAACCAGTATCTGAATACAGAGGGAGTCCTACTCCCCTAACCAGTATCTGAATGCAGAGGGAGTCCTACTCCCCTAACCAGTATCTGAATACAGAGGGAGTCCTACTCCCCTAACCAGTATCTGAATGTAGAGGGAGTCCTACTCCCCTAACCAGTATCTGAATACAGAGGGAGTCCTACTCCCCTAACCAGTATCTGAATACAGAGGGAGTCCTACTCCCCTAACCAGTATCTGAATGTAGAGGGAGTCCTACTCCCCTAACCAGTATCTGAATGCAGAGGGAGTCCTACTCCCCTAACCAGTATCTGAATGCAGAGGGAGTCATACTCCCCTAACCAGTATCTGAATGCAGAGGGAGTCCTACTCCCCTAACCAGTATCTGAATGTAGAGGGAGTCCTACTCCTCTAATCAGTATCTGAATGCAGAGGGAGTCCTACTCCTCTAATCAGTATCTGAATGCAGAGGGAGTCCTACTCCCCTAACCAGTATCTGAATGCAGAGGGAGTCCTACTCCCCTAACCAGTATCTGAATACAGAGGGAGTCCTACTCCCCTAACCAGTATCTGAATACAGAGGGAGTCCTACTCCCCTAACCAGTATCTGAATGTAGAGGGAGTCCTACTCCCCTAATCAGTATCTGAATGTAGAGGGAGTCCTACTCCCCTAACCAGTATCTGAATACAGAGGGAGTCCTACTCCCCTAACCAGTATCTGAATGTAGAGGGAGTCCTACTCCCCTAATCAGTATCTGAATGCAGAGGGAGTCCTACTCCCCTAACTAGTATCTGAATACAGAGGGAGTCCTACTCCCCTAACCAGTATCTGAATACAGAGGGAGTCCTACTCCCCTAACTAGTATCTGAATACAGAGGGAGTCCTACTCCCCTAACCAGTATCTGAATACAGAGGGAGTCCTACTCCCCTAACCAGTATCTGAATGTAGAGGGAGTCCTACTCCCCTAACCAGTATCTGAATGCAGAGGGAGTCCTACTCCCCTAACCAGTATCTGAATGCAGAGGGAGTCCTACTCCCCTAACCAGTATCTGAATGCAGAGGGAGTCATACTCCCCTAACCAGTATCTGAATGCAGAGGGAGTCCTACTCCCCTAACCAGTATCTGAATGCAGAGGGAGTCCTACTCCCCTAACCAGTATCTGAATACAGAGGGAGTCCTACTCCCCTAACCAGTATCTGAATACAGAGGGAGTCCTACTCCCCTAACCAGTATCTGAATACAGAGGGAGTCCTACTCCCCTAACCAGTATCTGAATGTAGAGGGAGTCCTACTCCCCTAACCAGTATCTGAATGCAGAGGGAGTCCTACTCCCCTAACCAGTATCTGAATGCAGAGGGAGTCCTACTCCCCTAACCAGTATCTGAATGCAGAGGGAGTCCTACTCCCCTAACCAGTATCTGAATACAGAGGGAGTCCTACTCCCCTAACCAGTATCTGAATACAGAGGGAGTCCTACTCCCCTAACCAGTATCTGAATACAGAGGGAGTCCTACTCCCCTAACCAGTATCTGAATGTAGAGGGAGTCCTACTCCCCTAACCAGTATCTGAATGCAGAGGGAGTCCTACTCCCCTAACCAGTATCTGAATGTAGAGGGAGTCCTACTCCCCTAACCAGTATCTGAATGCAGAGGGAGTCCTACTCCCCTAACTAGTATCTGAATACAGAGGGAGTCCTACTCCCCTAACCAGTATCTGAATACAGAGGGAGTCCTACTCCCCTAACCAGTATCTGAATGTAGAGGGAGTCCTACTCCCCTAACCAGTATCTGAATGTAGAGGGAGTCCTACTCCCCTAACCAGTATCTGAATGCAGAGGGAGTCATACTCCCCTAACCAGTATCTGAATACAGAGGGAGTCCTACTCCCCTAACCAGTATCTGAATGCAGAGGGAGTCCTACTCCCCTAACCAGTATCTGAATGCAGAGGGAGTCATACTCCCCTAACCAGTATCTGAATGCAGAGGGAGTCCTACTCCCCTAACCAGTATCTGAATACAGAGGGAGTCCTACTCCCCTAACCAGTATCTGAATGCAGAGGGAGTCCTACTCCCCTAACCAGTATCTGAATGCAGAGGGAGTCCTACTCCCCTAACCAGTATCTGAATACAGAGGGAGTCCTACTCCCCTAACCAGTATCTGAATGCAGAGGGAGTCCTACTCATCTAATCAGTATCTGAATGCAGAGGGAGTCCTACTCCCCTAACCAGTATCTGAATGTAGAGGGAGTCCTACTCCTCTAATCAGTATCTGAATGCAGAGGGAGTCCTACTCCCCTAACTAGTATCTGAATACAGAGGGAGTCCTACTCCCCTAACCAGTATCTGAATACAGAGGGAGTCCTACTCCCCTAACCAGTATCTGAATGTAGAGGGAGTCCTACTCCCCTAACCAGTATCTGAATGCAGAGGGAGTCCTACTCCCCTAACCAGTATCTGAATGCAGAGGGAGTCCTACTCCCCTAACCAGTATCTGAATGCAGAGGGAGTCATACTCCCCTAACCAGTATCTGAATGCAGAGGGAGTCCTACTCCCCTAACCAGTATCTGAATGCAGAGGGAGTCCTACTCCCCTAACCAGTATCTGAATACAGAGGGAGTCCTACTCCCCTAACCAGTATCTGAATACAGAGGGAGTCCTACTCCCCTAACCAGTATCTGAATACAGAGGGAGTCCTACTCCCCTAACCAGTATCTGAATGTAGAGGGAGTCCTACTCCCCTAACCAGTATCTGAATGCAGAGGGAGTCCTACTCCCCTAACCAGTATCTGAATGTAGAGGGAGTCCTACTCCCCTAACCAGTATCTGAATGCAGAGGGAGTCCTACTCCCCTAACTAGTATCTGAATACAGAGGGAGTCCTACTCCCCTAACCAGTATCTGAATACAGAGGGAGTCCTACTCCCCTAACCAGTATCTGAATGTAGAGGGAGTCCTACTCCCCTAACCAGTATCTGAATGTAGAGGGAGTCCTACTCCCCTAACCAGTATCTGAATGCAGAGGGAGTCCTACTCCCCTAACTAGTATCTGAATACAGAGGGAGTCCTACTCCCCTAACCAGTATCTGAATACAGAGGGAGTCCTACTCCCCTAACCAGTATCTGAATGTAGAGGGAGTCCTACTCCCCTAACCAGTATCTGAATGCAGAGGGAGTCATACTCCCCTAACCAGTATCTGAATACAGAGGGAGTCCTACTCCCCTAACCAGTATCTGAATGCAGAGGGAGTCCTACTCCCCTAACCAGTATCTGAATGCAGAGGGAGTCATACTCCCCTAACCAGTATCTGAATGCAGAGGGAGTCCTACTCCCCTAACCAGTATCTGAATACAGAGGGAGTCCTACTCCCCTAACCAGTATCTGAATGCAGAGGGAGTCCTACTCCCCTAACCAGTATCTGAATGCAGAGGGAGTCCTACTCCCCTAACCAGTATCTGAATACAGAGGGAGTCCTACTCCCCTAACCAGTATCTGAATGCAGAGGGAGTCCTACTCCTCTAATCAGTATCTGAATGCAGAGGGAGTCCTACTCCCCTAACCAGTATCTGAATGTAGAGGGAGTCCTACTCCTCTAATCAGTATCTGAATGCAGAGGGAGTCCTACTCCCCTAACTAGTATCTGAATACAGAGGGAGTCCTACTCCCCTAACCAGTATCTGAATACAGAGGGAGTCCTACTCCCCTAACCAGTATCTGAATGTAGAGGGAGTCCTACTCCCCTAACCAGTATCTGAATGCAGAGGGAGTCCTACTCCCCTAACCAGTATCTGAATGCAGAGGGAGTCCTACTCCCCTAACCAGTATCTGAATGCAGAGGGAGTCCTACTCCCCTAACCAGTATCTGAATGCAGAGGGAGTCCTACTCCCCTAACCAGTATCTGAATGCAGAGGGAGTCCTACTCCCCTAACCAGTATCTGAATGCAGAGGGAGTCCTACTCCCCTAACCAGTATCTGAATGCAGAGGGAGTCCTACTCCCCTAACCAGTATCTGAATACAGAGGGAGTCCTACTCCCCTAACCAGTATCTGAATGCAGAGGGAGTCCTACTCCTCTAATCAGTATCTGAATGCAGAGGGAGTCCTACTCCCCTAACCAGTATCTGAATGTAGAGGGAGTCCTACTCCTCTAATCAGTATCTGAATGCAGAGGGAGTCCTACTCCCCTAACTAGTATCTGAATACAGAGGGAGTCCTACTCCCCTAACCAGTATCTGAATACAGAGGGAGTCCTACTCCCCTAACCAGTATCTGAATGTAGAGGGAGTCCTACTCCCCTAACCAGTATCTGAATGCAGAGGGAGTCCTACTCCCCTAACCAGTATCTGAATGCAGAGGGAGTCCTACTCCCCTAACCAGTATCTGAATGCAGAGGGAGTCCTACTCCCCTAACTAGTATCTGAATGCAGAGGGAGTCCTACTCCCCTAACCAGTATCTGAATGCAGAGGGAGTCCTACTCCCCTAACCAGTATCTGAATGCAGAGGGAGTCCTACTCCCCTAACCAGTATCTGAATGCAGAGGGAGTCCTACTCCCCTAACTAGTATCTGAATGCAGAGGGAGTCCTACTCCCCTAACCAGTATCTGAATGCAGAGGGAGTCCTACTCCCCTAACCAGTATCTGAATGCAGAGGGAGTCCTACTCCCCTAACCAGTATCTGAATGCAGAGGGAGTCCTACTCCCCTAACCAGTATCTGAATGCAGAGGGAGTCATACTCCCCTAACCAGTATCTGAATGCAGAGGGAGTCCTACTCCCCTAACCAGTATCTGAATACAGAGGGAGTCCTACTCCCCTAACCAGTATCTGAATGCAGAGGGAGTCCTACTCCCCTAACCAGTATCTGAATGCAGAGGGAGTCCTACTCCCCTAACCAGTATCTGAATGCAGAGGGAGTCCTACTCCCCTAACCAGTATCTGAATGTAGAGGGAGTCCTACTCCCCTAACCAGTATCTGAATGCAGAGGGAGTCCTACTCCCCTAACCAGTATCTGAATGCAGAGGGAGTCCTACTCCTCTAATCAGTATCTGAATGCAGAGGGAGTCCTACTCCCCTAACCAGTATCTGAATGTAGAGGGAGTCCTACTCCTCTAATCAGTATCTGAATGCAGAGGGAGTCCTACTCCCCTAACTAGTATCTGAATACAGAGGGAGTCCTACTCCCCTAACCAGTATCTGAATACAGAGGGAGTCCTACTCCCCTAACCAGTATCTGAATGTAGAGGGAGTCCTACTCCTCTAATCAGTATCTGAATGCAGAGGGAGTCCTACTCCCCTAACCAGTATCTGAATGTAGAGGGAGTCCTACTCCTCTAATCAGTATCTGAATGCAGAGGGAGTCCTACTCCCCTAACCAGTATCTGAATGTAGAGGGAGTCCTACTCCTCTAATCAGTATCTGAATGCAGAGGGAGTCCTACTCCCCTAACCAGTATCTGAATGCCAGTCTTACCCTAGAAGAGGTCAGAATGCTGGTTGAGCGTGCTAAACCCCCCAAAAACTACAGGAATTGATGATTTGTCTAATGAAGTTTTGAAGTCACCTAAATTGTTCCAAATACTATTTCAACTCTTCCAGGCTTGTTTTAAGAATGGCATTATTCCATATGTATGGCATCTATAATCAAGCCTATCCCCAAATCCTACAAAAATGACCCTAAAATCCCATTGAACTATTGAGGGATAAATCTCATTAGCACTGTATGTAAATTGTATTCTTGCATTCTAAATAACAGGCTCTCCTACCATCTAGAACAGTCTGGTCAGCTTGCTGATGAACAGAATGGCTTTCGGCATAGCCTGAGTGTATACAGACCATATCTATACTGTCTCTACAGTGGTACGGGCCAGAATTCAAGAGAAATAACCAACTTTTGCCTGTTTTATAGATTTTTCAAAAAGGCTTTTGATTGGGTGAATAGATACTTCCTTGCTTTTAGACTAATTAAAATGAGACTTGATGGAAGATTCTACGATGCCTTCACTTCAGAGGTCTTTATCTGGCTCCAGTTGGTCTGTGTTTGGGTCAATGTCCTCAGGACTGGCTGGTTTCCAAACCCATTACCGTGTAAAGGATGGAGATGTACTCTCAACCACTACATTTACACTATATGCTAATGGTTTAGCCCTATAAAAGTAAACATGCTAAACTAGGTGTTAAAGTTGTGGATATATTTCCTGGGCATCTTGTTGTATACTGATGACATGTTTTGTCCTCGGCAAGACCGGAGATAACCTCCAGAATATTTTGAATATTGTTACTTTATGGTGTAATCAACGGAGATCAGAGAGAAATCAAGAGAAAAGCCAGATTGTTCATTTCAGACAGAAAGGTGTGCAGAGAAGTACACACAACTTGTGTTTCGGAACAGGTAGACGGGTAGATTTAACAGAGTGCCTGAAGAGGAGATCATTTATCTACCGTGTGATCTTGGGGAAATGGAAAACTAAATCCATGTAGTGATTTATTACCCTCTGTACGGTGATCTGAGACACGTTGGAGATAACCCTGAAGGATTAGGGGAGGGTTTGGCCGGGGTGGGACATCAGTGTAAATAAGAATTTGGTCTTAACTGACTTGCCTAGTTTAATGAAAGGTTAAAAATTAAAAGTTAAAAATATTCTGGGTACGCGACGAGCAGAGGCTTGAATTTTGTTTCAGACAGTGCGTGTTTGAGATTGCTCAGTTTGGTCACAAAGCCTGGCGGAGGACGAGGTTGTGTAGTGGGGCTAGATGGTAGATGGTTGTGTAGTGGGGCTAGATGGTAGATGGTTGTGTAGTGGGGCTAGATGGTAGATGGTTGTGTAGTGGGGCTAGATGGTAGATGGTAGATGGTTGTGTAGTGGGGCTAGATGGTAGATGGTTGTGTAGTGGGGCTAGATGGTAGATGGTTGTGTAGTGGGGCTAGATGGTAGATGGTAGATGGTTGTGTAGTGGGGCTAGATGGTAGATGGTTGTGTAGTGGGGCTAGATGGTAGATGGTTGTGTAGTGGGGCTAGATGGTAGATGGTAGATGGTTGTGTAGTGGGGCTAGATGGTAGATGGTTGTGTAGTGGGGCTAGATGGTAGATGGTTGTGTAGTGGGGCTAGATGGTAGATGGTAGATGGTTGTGTAGTGGGGCTAGATGGTAGATGGTTGTGTAGTGGGGCTAGATGGTAGATGGTAGATGGTTGTGTAGTGGGGCTAGATGGTAGATGGTTGTGTAGTGGGGCTAGATGGTAGATGGTTGTATAGTGGGGCTAGATGGTAGATGGTTGTGTAGTGGGGCTAGATGGTAGATGGTTGTGTAGTGGGGCTAGATGGTAGATGGTAGATGGTTGTGTAGTGGGGCTAGATGGTAGATGGTAGATGGTTGTGTAGTGGGGCTAGATGGTAGATGGTAGATGGTTGTGTAGTGGGGCTAGATGGTAGATGGTTGTATAGTGGGGCTAGATGGTAGATGGTTGTGTAGTGGGGCTAGATGGTAGATGGTTGTGTAGTGGGGCTAGATGGTAGATGGTTGTGTAGTGGGGCTAGATGGTAGATGGTTGTGTAGTGGGGCTAGATGGTAGATGGTAGATGGTTGTGTAGTGGGGCTAGATGGTAGATGGTTGTGTAGTGGGGCTAGATGGTAGATGGTTGTGTAGTGGGGTTAGATGTTAGATGGTTGTGTAGTGGGGCTAGATGGTAGATGGTTGTGTAGTGGGGCTAGATGGTAGATGGTTGTATAGTGGGGCTAGATGGTAGATGGTTGTGTAGTGGGGCTAGATGGTAGATGGTTGTGTAGTGGGGCTAGATGGTAGATGGTTGTGTAGTGGGGCTAGATGGTAGATGGTTGTATAGTGGGGCTAGATGGTAGATGGTTGTGTAGTGGGGCTAGATGGTAGATGGTTGTGTAGTGGGGCTAGATGGTAGATGGTTGTGTAGTGGGGCTAGATGGTAGATGGTTGTGTAGTGGGGCTAGATGGTAGATGGTAGATGGTTGTGTAGTGGGGCTAGATGGTAGATGGTTGTGTAGTGGGGCTAGATGGTAGATGGTTGTGTAGTGGGGCTAGATGGTAGATGGTAGATGGTTGTGTAGTGGGGCTAGATGGTAGATGGTAGATGGTTGTGTAGTGGGGCTAGATGGTAGATGGTTGTGTAATGGGGCTAGATGATAGATGGTAGATGGTTGTGTAGTGGGGCTAGATGGTAGATGGTAGTGTAGTGGGGCTAGATGGTAGATGGTTGTGTAGTAGGGCTAGATGGTAGATGGTTGTGTAGTGGGGCTAGATGGTAGATGGTTGTGTAGTGGGGCTAGATGGTAGATGGTTGTGTAGTGGGGCTAGATGGTAGATGGTAGATGGTTGTGTAGTGGGGCTAGATGGTAGATGGTAGATGGTTGTGTAGTGGGGCTAGATGGTAGATGGTAGATGGTTGTATAGTGGGGCTAGATGGTAGATGGTTGTATAGTGGGGCTAGATGGTAGATGGTTGTGTAGTGGGGCTAGATGGTAGATGGTTGTGTAGTGGGGCTAGATGGTAGATGGTTGTGTAGTGGGGCTAGATGGTAGATGGTTGTGTAGTGGGGCTAGATGGTAGATGGTAGATGGTTGTGTAGTGGGGCTAGATGGTAGATGGTTGTGTAGTGGGGCTAGATGGTAGATGGTTGTGTAGTGGGGTTAGATGTTAGATGGTTGTGTAGTGGGGCTAGATGGTAGATGGTTGTGTAGTGGGGCTAGATGGTAGATGGTTGTATAGTGGGGCTAGATGGTAGATGGTTGTGTAGTGGGGCTAGATGGTAGATGGTTGTGTAGTGGGGCTAGATGGTAGATGGTTGTGTAGTGGGGCTAGATGGTAGATGGTTGTATAGTGGGGCTAGATGGTAGATGGTTGTGTAGTGGGGCTAGATGGTAGATGGTTGTGTAGTGGGGCTAGATGGTAGATGGTTGTGTAGTGGGGCTAGATGGTAGATGGTTGTGTAGTGGGGCTAGATGGTAGATGGTAGATGGTTGTGTAGTGGGGCTAGATGGTAGATGGTTGTGTAGTGGGGCTAGATGGTAGATGGTTGTGTAGTGGGGCTAGATGGTAGATGGTAGATGGTTGTGTAGTGGGGCTAGATGGTAGATGGTAGATGGTTGTGTAGTGGGGCTAGATGGTAGATGGTTGTGTAATGGGGCTAGATGGTAGATGGTAGATGGTTGTGTAGTGGGGCTAGATGGTAGATGGTAGTGTAGTGGGGCTAGATGGTAGATGGTTGTGTAGTAGGGCTAGATGGTAGATGGTTGTGTAGTGGGGCTAGATGGTAGATGGTAGATGGTTGTGTAGTGGGGCTAGATGGTAGATGGTTGTGTAGTGGGGCTAGATGGTAGATGGTAGATGGTTGTGTAGTGGGGCTAGATGGTAGATGGTTGTGTTGTGGGGCTAGATGGTAGATGGTTGTGTAATGGGGCTAGATGGTAGATGGTTGTGTAGTGGGGCTAGATGGTAGATGGTAGATGGTTGTGTAGTTGGGTAGATGGTAGATGGTTGTGTAGTGGGGCTAGATGGTAGATGGTTGTGTAGTGGGGCTAGATGGTAGATGGTAGATGGTTGTGTAGTGGGGCTAGATGGTAGATGGTTGTGTAGTGGGGCTAGATGGTAAATGGTTGTGTAGTGGGGCTAGATGGTAGATGGTTGTATAGTGGGGCTAGATGGTAGATGGTTGTGTAGTGGGGCTAGATGGTAGATGGTTGTGTAGTGGGGCTAGATGGTAGATGGTTGTGTAGTGGGGCTAGATGGTAGATGGTTGTGTAGTGGGGCTAGATGGTAGATGGTAGATGGTTGTGTAGTGGGGCTAGATGGTAGATGGTTGTGTAGTGGGGCTAGATGGTAGATGGTTGTGTAGTGGGGCTAGATGGTAGATGGTAGATGGTTGTGTAGTGGGGCTAGATGGTAGATGGTAGATGGTTGTGTAGTGGGGCTAGATGGTAGATGGTTGTGTAATGGGGCTAGATGGTAGATGGTAGATGGTTGTGTAGTGGGGCTAGATGGTAGATGGTAGTGTAGTGGGGCTAGATGGTAGATGGTTGTGTAGTAGGGCTAGATGGTAGATGGTTGTGTAGTGGGGCTAGATGGTAGATGGTAGATGGTTGTGTAGTGGGGCTAGATGGTAGATGGTTGTGTAGTGGGGCTAGATGGTAGATGGTAGATGGTTGTGTAGTGGGGCTAGATGGTAGATGGTTGTGTTGTGGGGCTAGATGGTAGATGGTTGTGTAATGGGGCTAGATGGTAGATGGTTGTGTAGTGGGGCTAGATGGTAGATGGTAGATGGTTGTGTAGTTGGGTAGATGGTAGATGGTTGTGTAGTGGGGCTAGATGGTAGATGGTTGTGTAGTGGGGCTAGATGGTAGATGGTTGTGTAGTTGGGTAGATGGTAGATGGTTGTGTAGTGGGGCTAGATGGTAGATGGTTGTGTAGTGGGGCTAGATGGTAGATGGTTGTGTAGTGGGGCTAGATGGTAGATGGTTGTGTAGTTGGGTAGATGGTAGATGGTTGTGTAGTGGGGCTAGATGGTAGATGGTTGTGTAGTGGGGCTAGATGGTAGATGGTTGTGTAGTTGGGTAGATGGTAGATGGTTGTGTAGTGGGGCTAGATGGTAGATGGTTGTGTAGTGGGGCTAGATGGTAGATGGTTGTGTAGTGGGGCTAGATGGTAGATGGTAGATGGTTGTGTAGTGGGGCTAGATGGTAGATGGTTGTGTAGTGGGGCTAGATGTTAGATGGTTGTGTAGTGGGGCTAGATGGTAGATGGTTGTGTAGTGGGGCTAGATGGTAGATGGTAGATGGTTGTGTAGTAGGGCTAGATGGTAGATGGTTGTGTAGTGGGGCTAGATGGTAGATGGTAGATGGTTGTGTAGTGGGGCTAGATGGTAGATGGTTGTGTAGTTGGGTAGATGGTAGATGGTTGTGTAGTGGGGCTAGATGGTAGATGGTAGATGGTTGTGTAGTGGGGCTAGATGGTAGATGGTTGTGTAGTGGGGCTAGATGGTAGATGGTTGTGTAGTGGGGCTAGATGGTAGATGGTTGTGTAGTGGGGCTAGATGTTAGATGGTTGTGTAGTGGGGCTAGATGGTAGATGGTTGTGTAGTGGGGCTAGATGGTAGATGGTTGTGTAGTAGGGCTAGATGGTAGATGGTTGTGTAGTGGGGCTAGATGGTAGATGGTAGATGGTTGTGTAGTGGGGCTAGATGGTAGATGGTTGTGTAGTGGGGCTAGATGGTAGATGGTTGTGTAGTGGGGCTAGATGGTAGATGGTTGTGTAGTGGGGCTAGATGGTAGATGGTAGATGGTTGTGTAGTGGGGCTAGATGGTAGATGGTTGTGTAGTAGGGCTAGATGGTAGATGGTAGATGGTTGTGTAGTAGGGCTAGATGGTAGATGGTAGATGGTTGTGTAGTGGGGCTAGATGGTAGATGGTAGATGGTTGTCTAGTGGGGCTAGATGGTAGATGGTAGATGGTTGTGTAGTGGGGCTAGATGGTAGATGGTTGTGTAGTGGGGCTAGATGTTAGATGGTTGTGTAGTGGGGCTAGATGGTAGATGGTTGTGTAGTGGGGCTAGATGGTAGATGGTAGATGGTTGTGTAGTGGGGCTAGATGGTAGATGGTTGTGTAGTGGGGTAGATGGTAGATGGTTGTGTAGTGGGGCTAGATGGTAGATGGTTGTGTAGTGGGGCTAGATGGTAGATGGTAGATGGTAGATGGTAGATGGTAGATGGTAGATGGTAGATGGACTGGCCATGATCATTGTATGCGTATAAATGATAAAATGTTATTTTGTTCTGTAGTGTCCCGTACGCCCATGTGGGCGTGGGACTGGTAGGTGTATGACACTTAGATAAATAATATCTATCTATCTATCTCTACTCTGTCCACGTGAATCACACACATCGTCGTCACAGGACCAACACAGCATGAGATCATATAACCTTTAGCTTGTTAAATCATTGTTCAGGTGAGATCACAGGTAACTGATCAGAGAGCTGTTTGGAACTGCAGGTGTGAAGTAGTCATGGAAGGTGGAGCGAGTCTCAAACACACGTCATGGCAGGTCTTTTGTTTAAGCTGAAACTGAAGAGCCGGGCAGCACCTGTCTGCACCATTCTGCACCTGGCCCAAAACTAACAGCATCTCACACAAACACACACACACACACCGATAGCCCATTAAACACATATCAGGAAGTGACTTGAGTAGAGTGAGGTGTATTCATGGATGCCAAGGGAAGCCAGGCTTCCTCCCAATAATAAAATAATTTATCTTTTGTCTCTCTGTGTTTGATCATTTTCCTTCAATTCGCAAGAGGCCGAATGTATCGATAGTTTGGGTCCATGACCAGGAAACTCCCCAGACCTTAATCCACTTGAGAACTTGTGGTCAATCCTCAAGAGGCGGGTGGCCAAACATAACCCCATAAGTTCTGACAAACTCCAAGCATTGATTACGCAAGAATGGGCTGTCGTCAGTCAGGATGTGGCCCAGAAGTTAATTGACAGCATGCCAGGGCGGATTGCAGAGGTCTTGAAAAAGAACGCTCAACACTGCAAATATTGACTCTTTGCATCAACTTCATGTAATTGTCAATGAAAGCCTTTGACACGTATGAAATGCTTGTAATTATACTTCAGTATTCCATAGTAACATCTGACAAAAATATCTAAAGACACTGAAGCAGCAGACTGTGAAAATTAATAATTTGTGTCATTCTCAAAACGTTTGCCATGACAGTACATACTACCTCAATCAGCCCGACAAACCGGTGCCTGTATATAGCCTCGCTACTGTATATAGCCTCTCTACTGTATATAGCCTCGCTACTGTATATAGCCTCTCTACTGTATATAGCCTCTCTACTGTATATAGCCTCGCTACTGTATATAGCCTCTCTACTGTATATAGCCTCTCTACTGTATATAGCCTCTCTACTGTATATAGCCTCTCTACTGTATATAGCCTCGCTACTGTATATAGCCTCTCTACTGTATATAGCCTCTCTACTGTATATAGCCTCGCTACTGTATATAGCCTCTCTACTGTATATAGCCTCTCTTCTGTATGTAGCCTCGCTACTGTATATAGCCTCGCTACTGTATATAGCCTCGCTACTGTATGTAGCCTCGCTACTGTATGTAGCCTCGCTACTGTATATAGCATCGCTACTGTATGTAGCCTCGCTACTGTATGTAGCCTCTCTACTGTATATAGCCTCTCTACTGTATATAGCCTCTCTACTGTATATAGCCTCTCTACTGTATATAGCCTCGCTACTGTATATAGCCTCTCTACTGTATATAGCCTCTCTACTGTATATAGCCTCGCTACTGTATATAGCCTCTCTACTGTATATAGCCTCTCTACTGTATATAGCCTCGCTACTGTATATAGCCTCTCTACTGTATATAACCTCTCTACTGTATGTAGCCTCACTACTGTATATAGCCTCGCTACTGTATATAGCCTCGCTACTGTATATAGCCTCGCTACTGTATGTAGCCTCACTACTGTATATAGCCTCGCTACTGTATGTAGCCTCGCTACTGTATGTAGCCTCGCTACTGTATATAGCATCGCTACTGTATGTAGCCTCGCTACTGTATATAGCATCGCTACTGTATATAGCCTCTCTACTGTATATAGCCTCTCTACTGTATATAGCCTCGCTACTGTATATAGCCTCGCTACTGTATATAGCCTCTCTACTGTATATAGCCTCGCTACTGTATATAGCCTCTCTACTGTATATAGCCTCTCTACTGTATGTAGCCTCACTACTGTATATAGCCTCGCTACTGTATATAGCCTCGCTACTGTATGTAGCCTCATTACTGTATATAGCCTCGCTACTGTATATAGCCTCTCTACTGTATGTAGCCTCGCTACTCTATATAGCCTCGCTACTGTATGTAGCCTCGCTACTGTATATAGCCCCGCTACTGTATATAGCCTCGCTACTGTATGTAGCCTCTCTACTGTATGTAGCCTCGCTACTGTATATAGCCTCTCTACTGTATATAGCCTCACTACTGTATATAGCCTCGCTACTGTATATAGCCTCGCTACTGTATATAGCATCGCTACTGTATATAGCCTCGCTACTGTATATAGCCTCGCTACTGTATATAGCCTCACTACTGTATATAGCCTCTCTACTGTATATAGCCTCGCTACTGTATATAGCCTCACTACTTTTTTTGTTAGAACCCTTTTGGGATCCATGTAGAACCTTTTCCTCAGAGGGTTCTATGTGGAACCCAAACGTGTTCTACCTGGAACCAAAAAGGGTTCTCCTATGGGGACAGTTGAAGAACCCTTTTAGGTTCTATAATCAAAGGTCAGGGTGACGTATAATCAAAGGTCAGGGTGACATAATCAAAGGCCAGGGTGACATAATCAAAGGCCAGGGTGACATAATCAAAGGCCAGGGTGACATAATCAAAGGCCAGGGTGACATAATCAAAGGTCAGGGTGACATAATCAAAGGCCAGGGTGACATAATCAAAGGCCAGGGTGACATAATCAAAGGCCAGGGTGACATAATCAAAGGTCAGGGTGACATAATCAAAGGCCAGGGTGACATAATCAAAGGCCAGGGTGACATAATCAAAGGTCAGGGTGACATAATCAAAGGCCAGGGTGACATAATCAAAGGCCAGGGTGACATAATCAAAGGCCAGGGTGACATAATCAAAGGTCAGGGTGACATAATCAAAGGCCAGGGTGACGTATAAGAGTCTAGGAGAGTCTTTTCTCTAAGAGTCTAGGAATAAAGAACATTACAGGTGTGCAGTCAACTGTCCCCTTCCTACGCTGTGCAGGCTGCACCATGTCTCATTAAATCTTCAGTACCAGACAGCTGATGATTTCTAAATGAGCAGGAGACATATGTGAAGTCATTGTTTGCCATGTGAGTTGCCATCAAAGGAACAAGACATACTTTAAAAACCTGCTTTGTTGCCACCTACTATGCAACTCTCGACAGCAACAATCAAGTATATTGAATAACAGTTGGCATCTTGCACAGGTTACATATTAACAGTTGATCCTAAACGAATAGGAGTGTCTGTCAAGTTGAGCCGGGTTGAATTGGTGCTAACGGCACTCACTGTCCTGTCAGGTGATAGGAGGAGACATCTGGCACCTCAGCAGCAGTCTTACAAGGCATTGTTAAATATTTACAGCATTCCAGACTGTCACATTGGACTGGAGGGAGTTAGCAGTTAGCTCCCTATTCTCTCTGTGACTGGAGTTATCCCTCTCTGCTCTCTGTGACTGGAGTTAGCTCTCTCTGCTCTCTGTGACTGGAGTTAGCCCTCTCTGCTCTCTGTGACTGGAGTTAGCCCTCTCTACTCTCTGTGACTGGAGTTAGCCCTCTCTGCTCTCTGTGACTGGAGTTAGCCCTCTCTGCTCTCTGTGACTGGAGTTAGCCCTCTCTGCTCTCTGTGACTGGAGTTAGCCCTCTCTGCTCTCTGTGACTGGAGTTAGCCCTCTCTGCTCTCTGTGACTGGAGTTAGCCCTCTCTGCTCTCTGTGACTGGAGTTAGCCCTCTCTACTCTCTGTGACTGGAGTTAGCCTTCTCTGCTCTCTGTGACTGGAGTTAGCCCTCTCTGCTCTCTGTGACTGGAGTTAGCCCTCTCTACTCTCTGTGACTGGAGTTAGCCCTCTCTGCTCTCTGTGACTGGAGTTAGCCCTCTCTGCTCTCTGTGACTGGAGTTAGCCCTCTCTACTCTCTGTGACTGGAGTTAGCCCTCTCTGCTCTCTGTGACTGGAGTTAGCCCTCTCTGCTCTCTGTGACTGGAGTTAGCTCTCTCTGCTCTCTGTGACTGGAGTTAGCCCTCTCTGCTCTCTGTGACTGGAGTTAGCCCTCTCTGCTCTCTGTGACTGGAGTTAGCCCTCTCTACTCTCTGTGACTGGAGTTAGCCCTCTCTGCTCTCTGTGACTGGAGTTAGCCCTCTCTGCTCTCTGTGACTGGAGTTAGCCCTCTCTGCTCTCTGTGACTGGAGTTAGCCCTCTCTGCTCTCTGTGACTGGAGTTAGCCCTCTCTGCTCTCTGTGACTGGAGTTAGCCCTCTCTACTCTCTGTGACTGGAGTTAGCCTTCTCTGCTCTCTGTGACTGGAGTTAGCCCTCTCTGCTCTCTGTGACTGGAGTTAGCCCTCTCTACTCTCTGTGACTGGAGTTAGCCCTCTCTGCTCTCTGTGACTGGAGTTAGCCCTCTCTACTCTCTGTGACTGGAGTTAGCCCTCTCTGCTCTCTGTGACTGGAGTTAGCCCTCTCTGCTCTCTGTGACTGGAGTTAGCTCTCTCTGCTCTCTGTGACTGGAGTTAGCCCTCTCTGCTCTCTGTGACTGGAGTTAGCCCTCTCTGCTCTCTGTGACTGGAGTTAGCCCTCTCTGCTCTCTGTGACTGGAGTTAGCTCTCTCTGCTCTCTGTGACTGGAGTTAGCCCTCTCTGCTCTCTGTGACTGGAGTTAGCTCTTTGGTTTCTGCTTGAGAGAAAGCCAAGAGTGTGCAAAGCTGTCATCAAGGCAAAGGGTGGCTACTTTGAAAAATCTCAAATCTCAAATATATTTTGATTTGTTTAACACGTTTTTGGTTACTACATGATTCCATATGTGTTATTTCATAGTGTTGATGTCTTCACTATTATTCTACAATGTAGAAAATAGTAAAAATAAAGAAAAACCTTTGAATGAGTAGGCGTGTCTAAACTTTTGACTGGTCCTGTATGTACAGACAGTGAGCATAGCCTTGCTATTGAGAAGCCGCCGTAGGCAGACCTGGCTCTCGAGAGAAGACAGGCTATGTGCACTGCAGACAAAATGAGGTGGAAACTGAGCTACACTTCCTAACCTCCTGCCAAATGTATGACCATATTAGAGACACATATTTACCTCAGATTACACAGACTCACAAAGAATTTGAAAACAAATCAAACATTGATAAACTCCCATATCTGTTAAGTGAAATACCGCAGTGTGCAGAGAGAAAGATGAGAGAGAGAGAGAGACAGAGGAGAGAGAGAGAGAAAGAGGAGAGAGAGAGAGAGAAAGAGGAGAGAGAGAGAGAGAAAGAGGAGAGAGAGAGAGAGAGAAAGAGGAGAGAGAGAGAGAGAAAGAGGAGAGAGAGAGAGAGAGAGAGAGAAAGAGGAGAGAGAGAGAGAGAGAGAGAAAGAGGAGAGAGAGAGGGGGGGGGGGGGGGGGCTCCCGGGTGGCGCAGTGGTCCAGTGCTAGCTGCGCCACCAGAGTCTCTGGGTTCGCGCCCAGGCTCTGTCGCAGCCGGCCGCGACCGGGAGGTCCGTGGGGCGACGCACAATTGGCCTAGCGTCGTCCGGGTTAGGGAGGGTTTGGCCGGTAGGGATATCCTTGTCTCATCGCGCTCCAGCGACTCCTGTGGCGGGCCGGGCGCAGTGCGCGCTAACCAAGGGGGCCAGGTGCACGGTGTTTCCTCCGACACATTGGTGCGGCTGGCTAACAAAATAAAATTGTCTCTAGCTTTTTAGGTACAGATAGACAGATACAGGCCATCCACATACCTGTAGGTCTATCTGCTGTTAGGTTTGTACAGAGGCCTTCCACATACCTGTCAGAATCACTACTGATGTCTGTGTTCTCCTCCATCCTCTGATTATTCCATCCAATAATGACCAGAGTCAAGTCCCAAGTCCTATCCGCATAGGACAATTACAATATCCAAAGTACTTCTTCTTCCTGTCACCTCAGAACGCGTTCAGCTAGTCCACAGCACAGAGAGAGACACCATCGGTCAGGAGGAAGACCAGACAA
Organism: Salvelinus alpinus; assembly: GCF_045679555.1. Lineage (NCBI taxonomy): Eukaryota > Metazoa > Chordata > Actinopteri > Salmoniformes > Salmonidae > Salvelinus > Salvelinus alpinus. The sequence goes on along the minus strand of NC_092103.1, from coordinate 45,460,362 downwards.
ACAGACTTGATAATGGCTGTGTTACATCACAGTTGACGGACAGATACAAGTAATACAAGTACACGACTAGAGGTCCATCTGGGTTCCTTCCAGGCTCATTCATCTGTTTTCAGTCAGTGTCCCTCAGCTGAACAGGTTAGCATGGGCTGGTGGGATAGGATGTCCCAATACCAATTATACATGAAATCCTGTACTCACTGTTAACTCCAGCATCAGTAACCTGTACTCCTGTACTCACTGTTAACTCCAGCATCAGTAACCTGTACTCCTGTACTCACTGTTAACTCCAGCATCAGTAACCTGTACTCCTGTACTCACTGTTAACTCCAGCATCAGTAACCTGTACTCCTGTACTCACTGTTAACTCCAGCATCAGTAACCTGTACTCCTGTACTCACTGTTAACTCCAGCATCAGTAACCTGTACTCCTGTACTCACTGTTAACTCCAACATCAGTAACCTGTAATCCTGTACTCACTGTTAACTCCAGCATCAGTAACCTGTACTCCTGTACTCACTGTTAACTCCAGCATCAGTAACCTGTAATCCTGTACTCACTGTTAACTCCAGCATCAGTAACCTGTACTCCTGTACTCACTGTTAACTCCAGCATCAGTCACCTGTAATCCTGTACTCACTGTTAACTCCAGCATCAGTAACCTGTAATCCTGTACTCACTGTTAACTCCAGCATCAGTAACCTGTACTCCTGTACTCACTGTTAACTCCAGCATCAGTAACCTGTCATCCTGTACTCACTGTTAACTCCAGCATCAGTAACCTGTACTCCTGTACTCACTGTTAACTCCAGCATCAGTAACCTGTAATCCTGTACTCACTGTTAACTCCAGCATCAGTAACCTGTAATCCTGTACTCACTGTTAACTCCAGCATCAGTAACCTGTACTCCTGTACTCGCTGTTAACTCCAACATCAGTAACCTGTAATCCTGTACTCACTGTTAACTCCAGCATCAGTAACCTGTAATCCTGTACTCACTGTTAACTCCAGCATCAGTAACCTGTACTCCTGTACTCACTGTTAACTCCAACATCAGTAACCTGTACTCCTGTACTCACTGTTAACTCCAGCATCAGTCACCTGTAATCCTGTACTCACTGTTAACTCCAGCATCAGTAACCTGTAATCCTGTACTCACTGTTAACTCCAGCATCAGTAACCTGTACTCCTGTACTCACTGTTAACTCCAGCATCAGTAACCTGTCATCCTGTACTCACTGTTAACTCCAGCATCAGTAACCTGTACTCCTGTACTCACTGTTAACTCCAGCATCAGTAACCTGTAATCCTGTACTCACTGTTAACTCCAGCATCAGTAACCTGTAATCCTGTACTCACTGTTAACTCCAGCATCAGTAACCTGTACTCCTGTACTCACTGTTAACTCCAACATCAGTAACCTGTAATCCTGTACTCACTGTTAACTCCAGCATCAGTAACCTGTAATCCTGTACTCACTGTTAACTCCAGCATCAGTAACCTGTACTCCTGTACTCACTGTTAACTCCAACATCAGTAACCTGTACTCCTGTACTCACTGTTAACTCCAGCATCAGTAACCTGTACTCCTGTACTCACTATTAACTCCAGCATCAGTAACCTGTAATCCTGTACTCACTGTTAACTCCAGCATCAGTAACCTGTACTCCTGTACTCACTGTTAACTCCAGCATCAGTAACCTGTAATCCTGTACTCACTGTTAACTCCAGCATCAGTAACCTGTAATCCTGTACTCACTGTTAACTCCAGCATCAGTAACCTGTACTCCTGTACTCACTGTTAACTCCAACATCAGTCACCTGTAATCCTGTACTCACTGTTAACTCCAGCATCAGTAACCTGTCATCCTGTACTCACTGTTAACTCCAGCATCAGTAACCTGTACTCCTGTACTCACTGTTAACTCCAGCATCAGTCACCTGTAATCCTGTACTCACTGTTAACTCCAGCATCAGTAACCTGGAATGACTCCGGTTCTTAGGTAATTATCATGCCTCCTCTTGTCCGCGTCCCTCCCTTCCCCTCAAGTCCTCCCAGAGAACTGCTGTGTCCAAAGTCTGAAATTGTGCAACTACTCCTCAGTCTTCTGATCCCACAGTGGTAGACAGTGGTAGATAGTGGTAGATAGTGGTAGACAGTAGTAGACACTGGTAGACAGTGGTAGATAGTGGTAGACAGTAGTAGACAGTGGTAGATAGTGGTAGATAGTGGTAGACAGTAGTAGACACTGGTAGACAGTGGTAGACAGTGTTAGGCAGTGGTAGACAGTGGTAGACAGTGGTAGAGAGTGGTAGACAGTGGTAGACAGTGGTAGAGAGTGGTAGACAGTGGTAGAGAGTGGTAGACAGTGGTAGATAGTGGTAGACAGTGGTAGACAGTGGTAGAGAGTGGTAGACAGTGGTAGACAGTGGTAGACAGTGGTAGACAGTAGTAGACAGTGGTAGACAGTAGTAGACAGTGGTAGACAGTAGTAGACAGTGGTAGGCAGTGGTAGACAGTGGTAGACAGTGGTAGACAGTAGTAGGCAGTGGTAGACAGTGGTAGGCAGTGGTAGACAGTGGTAGACAGTAGTAGACAGTGGTAGACAGTAGTAGACAGTGGTAGACAGTAGTAGACAGTGGTAGAGAGTGGTAGACAGTGGTAGGCTGGTAGACAGTGGTAGGCTGGTAGACAGTGGTAGGCTGGTAGACAGTGGTAGGCAGTGGTAGGCTGGTAGACAGTGGTAGGCTGGTAGACAGTGGTAGACAGTGGTAGACAGTGGTAGGCTGGTAGACAGTGGTAGGCTGGTAGACAGTGGTAGGCAGTGGTAGGCTGGTAGACAGTGGTAGGCTGGTAGACAGTGGTAGACAGTGGTAGGCTGGTAGACAGTGGTAGGCTGGTAGACAGTGGTAGACAGTGGTAGGCTGGTAGACAGTGGTAGGCTGGTAGACAGTGGTAGATAGTAGTAGGCTGGTAGACAGTGGTAGCCAGGCAGGCAGTGGTAGCCTGGTAGGCAGTGGTAGGCTGGTAGACAGCGGTAGGATGGTAGACAGCAGTAGGCAGTGGTAGGCTGGTAGCAGGGGTAGACTGGTAGACAGTGGTAAGCTGGTAGACAGCGGTAGACTGCTAGACAGTGGTAGGCTGGTAGACAGTGGTAGGCTGGTAGACAGTGGTAGACAGTAGTAGGCTGGTAGACAGTGGTAGCCAGGCAGGCAGTGGTAGCCTGGTAGGCAGTGGTAGGCTGGTAGACAGCGGTAGGCTGGTAGACAGTGGTAGGCTGGTAGACAGTGGTAGACAGTGGTAGGCTGGTAGACAGTGGTAGGCTGGTAGACAGTGGTAGGCTGGTAGACAGTGGTAGGCAGTGGTATGCTGGTAGACAGTGGTAGGCTGGTAGACAGTGGTAGGCTGGTAGACAGTGGTAGGCAGTGGTAGACAGTGGTAGACAGTGGTAGGCTGGTAGACAGTGGTAGGCTGGTAGACAGTGGTAGGCTGGTAGACAGTGGTAGGCTGGTAGGCAGTGGTAGGCAGTGGTAGGCTGGTAGACAGTGGTAGACTGGTAGACAGTGGTAGACTGGTAGACAGTGGTAGGCTGGTAGACAGTGGTAGACTGGTAGACAGTGGTAGGCAGTGGTAGGCTGGTAGACAGTGGTAGGCTGGTAGACAGTGGTAGGCTGGTAGACAGTGGTAGACTGGTAGACAGTGGTAGGCTGGTAGACAGTGGTAGACTGGTAGACAGTGGTAGACTGGTAGACAGTGGTAGGCAGTGGTAGGCTGGTAGACTGGTAGACAGTGGTAGGCAGTGGTAGGCAGGTAGGCAGTGGTAGGCTGGTAGACAGTAGTAGGCTGGTAGACAGTGGTAGACTGGTAGACAGTGGTAGGCAGTGGTAGGCTGGTAGACAGTGGTAGACTGGTAGACAGTGGTAGGCTGGTAGACAGTGGTAGGTGGTAGACAGTGGTAGACTGGTAGACAGTGGTAGGCAGTGGTAGGCTGGTAGACAGTGGTAGGCTGGTAGACAGTGGTAGACTGGTAGACAGTGGTAGGCTGGTAGACAGTGGTAGGCTGGTAGACAGTGGTAGGCTGGTAGACAGTGGTAGGCTGGTAGACAGTGGTAGACTGGTAGACAGTGGTAGACTGGTAGACAGTGGTAGGCAGCAGCACACCCTACGGTACAGCAGTCAGTCAGTCAATCAGTCAGTCAGTGTGTCGTATGGTCCAGGTGTTTGCCCAGTGGTACTGTAGTTACCTGAACCCTCCTGGAATACAGAGCCAACACTACACTGTCCTGACTAGACTAACCTCTCTACTGCAACTTCTGTCTCTCTCTCTCTCTCTCTCTCTCTCTCTCTCTCTCTCTCTCTCTCTCTCTCTCTCTCTCTCTCTCTCTCTCTCTCTCTCTCTCTCTCTCTCTCTCTCTCTCTCTCTCTCTCTCTCTCTCTCTCTCTCTCTCTCTCTCTCTCTCTCTCTCTCTCTGTGTCTCTGTCTCTCTCTCTCAGTCTCTGTCAGTTTCTCAGTCTCTCTGTCTCTCTCTGTCTCTTTCTCGCTCTCCCTCTCCTTCCCAACGTATCATGGACTCTGGACTTCGATGTAAATGAGCATCCTGCCACCCTCTGTTGCTGGGTGGATTCCTCCCTCCCCTCCCCTTCTCAGTCTGTAACAGAGAGAGAGAACTATTTGCAAATAATATGACATTTGTAATGTCTTTATTATTTTGGAAATTTTGTGAGTAATGTTTCCTGTTAATTTGTATTGTTTATTTCACTTTTGTTTATTATCTAGTTTACTTGCTTTGGCTATGTTAACATGTGTTTCCCATGCCAATAAAGCCCTTTGAATGTAATTTAATTGATAGAGAGAGGAAGGAAGGGAGAGAGAAAGAGAAAGGTTCAGAGAGAGAGAGAGGTTGAGGGAGGGAGAGAGAGAGAGAGAGGGTGAGAGAGAGGGTAAGAGAGAGAGAGAGAGAGAGAGAGAGGGAGGGAGGGAGAAAGAGAGAGGGTAAGAGAGAGAGAGAGAGAGAGACCTCTTTACTCTACAGCCACCCAGCCAGTCAGGCAGTGTAGTGTAGTCCAGGGTTACAGACCCAGTGTAGTGTAGTCCAGGGTTACAGACCCAGTGTAGTGTAGTCCAGGGTTACAGACCCAGTGTAGTGTAGTCCAGGGTTAGAGACAAAGCCAGGTGTGGGACAATGGCTGCCATTATGGCCTTTTATTAGGAAGAAGAAAAGCCTGCTCTGTTTGTATCCTGCCAGGGGACAATGGGGACAGACTATCCAGCCAGTCAGGACAGGGGGCAATGAAGACAGACTATCCAGCCAGTCAGGACTGGGGACAACGGGGACAGACTATCCAGCCAGTCAGGACTGGGGACAATGGGGACAGACTATCCAGCCAGTCAGGACAGGGGGCAATGAAGACAGACTATCCAGCCAGTCAGGACTGGGGGCAATGGGGACAGACTATCCAGCCAGTCAGGACTGGGGACAATGGGGACAGACTATCCAGCCAGTCAGGACTGGGGGCAATGAAGACAGACTATCCAGCCAGTCAGGACTGGGGACAATGAAGACAGACTATCCAGCCAGTCAGGACTGGGGGCAATGAAGACAGACTATCCAGCCAGTCAGGACTGGGGACAATGAAGACAGACTATCCAGCCAGTCAGGACTGGGGACAACGGGGACAGACTATCCAGCCAGTCAGGACTGGGGACAATGAAGACAGACTATCCAGCCAGTCAGGACTGGGGACAATGAAGACAGACTATCCAGCCAGTCAGGACTGGGGGCAATGAAGACAGACTATCCAGCCAGTCAGGACTGGGGACAATGAAGACAGACTATCCAGCCAGTCAGGACTGGGGACAATGAAGACAGACTATCCAGCCAGTCAGGACTGGGGACAACGGGGACAGACTATCCAGCCAGTCAGGACTGGGGACAATGAAGACAGACTATCCAGCCAGTCAGGACTGGGGACAATGAAGACAGACTATCCAGCCAGTCAGGACTGGGGGCAATGAAGACAGACTATCCAGCCAGTCAGGACTGGGGACAACGGGGACAGACTATCCAGCCAGTCAGGACTGGGGACAATGAAGACAGACTATCCAGCCAGTCAGGACTGGGGACAACGGGGACAGACTATCCAGCCAGTCAGGACTGGGGACAATGAAGACAGACTATCCAGCCAGTCAGGACTGGGGACAATGGGGACAGACTATCCAGCCAGTCAGGACTGGGGACAATGGGGACAGACTATCCAGCCAGTCAGGACTGGGGACAATGGGGACAGACTATCCAGCCAGTCAGGACTGGGGACAATGAAGACAGACTATCCAGCCAGTCAGGACTGGGGACAACGGGGACAGACTATCCAGCCAGTCAGGACTGGGGACAATGGGGACAGACTATCCAGCCAGTCAGGACAGGGGGCAATGAAGACAGACTATCCAGCCAGTCAGGACTGGGGACAATGAAGACAGACTATCCAGCCAGTCAGGACTGGGGACAATGAAGACAGACTATCCAGCCAGTCAGGACTGGGGACAACGGGGACAGACTATCCAGCCAGTCAGGACTGGGGGCAATGAAGACAGACTATCCAGCCAGTCAGGACAGGGGGCAATGAAGACAGACTATCCAGCCAGTCAGGACTGGGGACAATGAAGACAGACTATCCAGCCAGTCAGGACTGGGGACAACGGGGACAGACTATCCAGCCAGTCAGGACTGGGGGCAATGAAGACAGACTATCCAGCCAGTCAGGACAGGGGGCAATGAAGACAGACTATCCAGCCAGTCAGGACTGGGGACAATGAAGACAGACTATCCAGCCAGTCAGGACTGGGGACAATGGGGACAGACTATCCAGCCAGTCAGGACTGGGGACAATGGGGACAGACTATCCAGCCAGTCAGGACTGGGGACAATGAAGACAGACTATCCAGCCAGTCAGGACTGGGGACAACGGGGACAGACTATCCAGCCAGTCAGGACTGGGGACAATGGGGACAGACTATCCAGCCAGTCAGGACAGGGGGCAATGAAGACAGACTATCCAGCCAGTCAGGACTGGGGACAACGGGGACAGACTATCCAGCCAGTCAGGACTGGGGACAATGAAGACAGACTATCCAGCCAGTCAGGACTGGGGACAATGAAGACAGACTATCCAGCCAGTCTGGACTGGGGACAACGGGGACAGACTATCCAGCCAGTCAGGACTGGGGACAACGGGGACAGACTATCCAGCCAGTCAGGACTGGGGACAACGGGGACAGACTATCCAGCCAGTCAGGACTGGGGACAACGGGGACAGACTATCCAGCCAGTCAGGACTGGGGACAACGGGGACAGACTATCCAGCCAGTCAGGACTGGGGGCAATGAAGACAGACTATCCAGCCAGTCAGGACTGGGGACAACGGGGACAGACTATCCAGCCAGTCAGGACTGGGGGCAATGAAGACAGACTATCCAGCCAGTCAGGACTGGGGACAACGGGGACAGACTATCCAGCCAGTCAGGACTGGGGACAATGGGGGTCGACCAGGTGTACCCAACCTTCTTTGACGTGAGATCTACTTTTTCATTTGCCAGCCTGATGAGATCTACCAGTCTCTAAACCAACCAACAAACTGTATGGAACACAACACACCACTGAGTATGGACCTGCTGCTATGAATCCTATTTGATACCCAAATATAACGTGGACCAATAACATGTTTTCTACAAATAGGTGCAACTCATTTAATTTCCTACCTTTTAGTGTGACTTTTGGCAGTGGGTGGAGGCAAGTCGTTTTTCCTAGTCAGGGCTGTCGCAGCTTGTTGTCAGTCTCATGCAGGCCACAAGGTGGTCATCCGTCATACTAGATCTGTACTAGGACTTTATTATATTCATGTGAGACAATGCAGACTCACAGAGGTAGGTTGATCCAAAAAGGGCTGATAAGTTGAGAGAACATCTTCTTATGAAACTTCTCATCTAGCAGCTCCCAGAACTCTTCCTTCATCTCAGTGGTTGCCTTGGATTTCAGCTGAATGTCATTTTGAAGGGTGAACATTTCAGTTTCTGCTATAGTTGTGTCCAACTGAAAAACTGATACCATTTTTGTGGAGGCTAATGACTTCCACATTTAATGTCTATGTCAAACGGAAAGCACATGTAAGTGGCAAATAGGCTCAAGTGATGCAAAAGTCAGTGAAACGACTGTCAAACTCAGATGAGATGCTCTGGACTTGCTCCCACGTAACGTCCACTGTCAAGCTGTGCTGTATCCTTACCCCTTGACGTTCGGGTTCTGAATGAAGGTGTTGAAAGAAGTGCAGGTCCTCACGTTGCAGCTTTCTCGTGAGCAGTTGTAGTTTGAATTTTAAAAGTGTTTCACAGAGCTGATCATGTCGATTACATGTTTGCCTTTTCCTTGCAGCTCTACATTCAATTCAGTAAGCATGTAAATTAGGTCAGTGAGAAAAGATCAATCCAGGAGCCACTGTGTCCTCTAGTTGTACATATTCTGCATGTTTGACCTTGAGAAAGTCCTTGATTTCAGGCAACAACTCACTGATTCTCCCTAAAAATGTCCCCCGGCTCAGCCAGTGCACATCCGTGTGCAGCAGCAGGTCTGTGTGCCCCGCTTCAGTCTCTTCTAAGTGAAATAGCCACTGTAGGATTCTTGCTCGAATTAGAACACACAATTTTCATCAGAACATCCATCACCTCTTTCATGTTTAACATCTTCCCGCACAAAGCTTGCTGATGAATTACGCAGTGATAACTAAGAAAGTCCGGGATCGACTGACAAGCACTCCACTATCGACTGACAAACACTCCACTATCGACTGACAAACACTCCACTATCGACTGACAAACACTCCACTATCGACTGACAAACACTCCACTATCGACTGACAAACACTCCACTATCGACTGGCAAACACTCCACTATCGACTGACAAACACTCCACTATCGACTGACAAACACTCCACTATCGACTGGCAAACACTCCACTATCGACTGACAAGCACTCCACTATCGACTGACAAGCACTCCACTATCGACTGACAAACACTCCACTATCGACTGGCAAGCACTCCACTATCGACTGACAAGCACTCCACTATCGACTGACAAGCACTCCACTATCGACTGACAAGCACTCCACTATCGACTGACAAACACTCCACTATCGACTGGCAAGTACTCCACTATCGACTGGCAAACACTCCACTATCGACTGGCAAACACTCCACTATCGACTGGCAAACACTCCACTATCGACTGGCAAGCACTCCACTATCGACTGACAAACACTCCACTATCGACTGACAAGCACTCCACTATCGACTGGCAAGTACTCCACTATCGACTGGCAAGTACTCCACTATCGACTGGCAAACACTCCACTATCGACTGGCAAACACTCCACTATCGACTGGCAAACACTCCACTATCGACTGACAAGCACTCCACTATCGACTGGCAAACACTCCACTATCGACTGACAAGCACTCCACTATCGACTGGCAAGTACTCCACTATCGACTGGCAAGTACTCCACTATCGACTGGCAAACACTCCACTATCGACTGACAAACACTCCACTATCGACTGACAAGCACTCCACTATCGACTGGCAAGTACTCCACTATCGACTGGCAAACACTCCACTATCGACTGGCAAGCACTCCACTATCGACTGACAAGCACTCCACTATCGACTGACAAACACTCCACTATCGACTGACAAACACTCCACTATCGACTGACAAGCACTCCACTATCGACTGACAAGCACTCCACTATCGACTGACAAACACTCCACTATCGACTGACAAGCACTCCACTATCGACTGACAAGCACTCCACTATCGACTGACAAACACTCCACTATCGACTGACAAGCACTCCACTATCGACTGACAAGCACTCCACTATCGACTGGCAAGCACTCCACTATCGACTGGCAAGCACTCCACTATCGACTGGCAAACACTCCACTATCGACTGACAAACACTCCACTATCGACTGACAAGCACTCCACTATCGACTGACAAGCACTCCACTATCGACTGGCAAGCACTCCACTATCGACTGACAAGCACTCCACTATCGACTGACAAGCACTCCACTATCGACTGACAAGCACTCCACTATCGACTGACAAGCACTCCACTATCGACTGACAAGTACTCCACTATCGACTGACAAACACTCCACTATCGACTGACAAACACTCCACTATCGACTGACAAGCACTCCACTATCGACTGACAAGCACTCCACTATCGACTGGCAAGCACTCCACTATCGACTGGCAGGCACTCCACTATCGACTGACAAACACTCCACTATCGACTGACAAACACTCCACTATCGACTGACAAGTACTCCACTATCGACTGACAAGCACTCCACTATCGACTGACAAGCACTCCACTATCGACTGACAAGCACTCCACTATCGACTGGCAAACACTCCACTATCGACTGGCAGGCACTCCACTATCGACTGACAAACACTCCACTATCGACTGACAAACACTCCACTATCGACTGACAAGTACTCCACTATCGACTGACAAGCACTCCACTATCGACTGACAAGCACTCCACTATCGACTGACAAGCACTCCACTATCGACTGGCAAGCACTCCACTATCGACTGACAAACACTCCACTATCGACTGACAAGCACTCCACTATCGACTGGCAAGCACTCCACTATCGACTGGCAAACACTCCACTATCGACTGGCAAGCACTCCACTATCGACTGGCAAACACTCCACTATCGACTGACAAACACTCCACTATCGACTGACAAGCACTCCACTATCGACTGGCAAGCACTCCACTATCGACTGACAAGCACTCCACTATCGACTGGCAAGCACTCCACTATCGACTGACAAGCACTCCACTATCGACTGGCAAGCACTCCACTATCGACTGACAAGCACTCCACTATCGACTGGCAGGCACTCCACTATCGACTGACAAACACTCCACTATCGACTGACAAGCACTCCGCGATCGACTGGCAAACACTCCACTATCGACTGGCAAGCACTCCACTATCGACTGGCAAGCACTCCACTATCGACTGGCAAACACTCCACTATCGACTGGCAAGCACTCCACTATCGACTGGCAAACACTCCACTATCGACTGACAAGCACTCCACTATCGACTGGCAAGCACTCCACTATCGACTGGCAAGCACTCCACTATCGACTGGCAAGCACTCCACTATCGACTGGCAAACACTCCACTATCGACTGGCAAACACTCCACTATCGACTGGCAAGTACTCCACTATCGACTGGCAAGCACTCCACTATCGACTGGCAAGCACTCCACTATCGACTGGCAAGCACTCCACTATCGACTGGCAAACACTCCACTATCGACTGGCAAACACTCCACTATCGACTGACAAGTACTCCACTATCGACTGACAAGCACTGAGCGATCGACTGGCAAGCACTGAGCGATCGACTGGCAAGCACTGAGCGATCGACTGGCAAGCCCTGCGCGATCACTGGCAAGCACTCAGCGATCGACTGGCAAGCACTCCGCGATCACTGGCAAGCACTCAGCGATCGACTGGCAAGCACTCCGCGATCGACTTGTTGGGCACCCCTGGGGTAGACTATCTATTCAGTCAGGGCCAGGGACAATAGGGACAGACTATCCATTCAGTCAGGGCCAGGGACAATAGGGACAGACTATCCATTCAGTCAGGGCCAGGGACAATAGGGACAGACTATCCATTCAGTCAGGGCCAGGGACAATAGGGACAGACTATCCATTCAGTCAGGGCCAGGGACAATAGGGACAGACTATCCATTCAGTCAGGGCCAGGGACAATAGGGACAGACTATCCAGCCTGAAATGGCAACCTATTCCCGATATAATGCACTACTTTTAGTGGTGTGGCTAGCCTGGCCAGTGTGCAGTGGTGGCAGAGTGTCTGGTATGCTTTGGTTGCCTGCCTGGCCTTTGTCGTTCCCACTCCCCACTTAGACAGGACGAGGCTATAGGCACACTGACTTGCTGGCTGGCTGGCTGGCTGGACGGACCCTAGCTAGCCAGCCAGAGTGAGGTCATAGCATGTACCTTAAAGCTGCCTGAGGCTGCTAAACACAGATTCACCATCTTCAGTTCCCGTATCTCTCTTTCTCTCTCTCTCCCTTTCCCTCTCTTCTCCAGGCAATCAATTAAATTCAATTGAAGGGCTTTATTGGCATGGGAAACACATGTTAACATTGCCAAAGCAAGTGAAGTAGATAATAAACAAAATTGAAATCAACAATAAAAATGAACAGTAAAACATTACACTCACAGAAGTACCAAGATAATATTATGTCTATATACAGTGTTGTAGCGATGTGCACTCTCTCTTCTCTCCAGGCTCTCTCTCTATCTCTCTCTCCCTCTCTCTTCACTCCAGACTCTCTTTCTCTCTTCACTCCAGGCTCTCTCTCTAACAACATACAGGGTTATTCTCTCTCTCTCTCTCTCTAACAACATACAGGGTTATTCACACTCTCTCTCTTTCTCTCTCTCTCTAACAACAAACAGGTTCTTCACTCTCTCTCTCTCTCTCTCTCTCTCTCTAACAACATACAGGTTCTTCACTCTCTCTCTCTCTCTAACAACATACAGGGTTATTCTCTCTCTCTCTTTCTCTCTAACAGCACTCTGAGAACTCCTATAGAGTGTGCCTCCTGGGGGAAACACAGTGCAGTACATCACTGCCTGGCTGAAACTCCATGCAGCTTTTCGTTAGCATTAGCATGTTAAGAAATAGCTTCCTTAACAAACCTAAATCCTTGATCTTCTACTACTGTGAATATGGATGAAAGAGTATTGTACATATTAACACACAGCTCATTCAGTAGTGAGAAGATAAGATCAGACGTACATATTAACACACAAAGTGTCAGTGTCTGCATGTGAACCAGGAAGTGTGTGCTGCGTATATTCATGGATTATTCTGAAGCTCGGGAAGGCAGGAAAGGCTTAAGGCTGGTTGACTTGGCCCAGTCCAGTGGGTACAGAAGCATAGCAAGTAGGAAGTACTACTTTCACCCCCACGCTCCACAGCGTGTCCAGCATGTCACAGGGCTGCTGTTATGGAGATAACAAAAGAGCTGGGGGGAGGGGGGGTTCAGCCATGATCCCACCACACACACACACACACACACACACACACACACACACACACACACACACACACACACACACACACACACACACACACACACACACACACACACACACACACACACACACATCAGACTGGGGAGGGTGAGGAGGGTGAGTTCACTATAGACATCAGACTGAGGAGGGTGAGGAGGGTGAGGTCACTATAGACATCAGACTGGGGAGGGTGAGGAGGGTGAGGTCACTACAGACATCAGACTGGGGAGGGTGGGGAGGGTGAGGTCACTATAGACATCAGACTGGGGAGGGTGAGGAGGGTGAGGTCACTATAGACATCAGACTGGGGAGGGTGAGGAGGGTGAGGTCACTATAGACATCAGACTGGGGAGGGTGAGGAGGGTGAGGTCACTATAGACATCAGACTGGGGAGGGTGGGGAGGGTGAGGAGGGTGGGGAGGGTGAGGAGGGTGAGGTCACTATAGACATCAGACTGGGGAGGGTGAGGAGGGTGAGGTCACTATAGACATCAGACTGGGGAGGGTGAGGAGGGTGGGGAGGGTGAGGAGGGTGAGGTCACTATAGAGATCAGACTGGGGAGGGTGAGGAGGGTGAGGTCACTATAGACATCAGACTGGGGAGGGTGAGGAGGGTGATGTCTCAGAGTCTGGTTCCTCTCTAGGTTTCTTCCTAGGTTCTGGCCTTTCTAGGGAGTTTTTCCTAGCCACTGTGCTTCTACACCTGCATTGCTTGCTGTTTGGGGTTTTAGGCTGGGTTTCTGTACAGAACTTTGAGATGTCAGCTGATGTAAGAAGGGCTATATAAAATACATTTGATTGATTGATTGATGGATTGATTGATGGATTGATTGATTGATGGATTGATTGATTGATGGATTGATTGCTATAGCAGCCACCCGTACTGTTATATGGTACTGGCCGTGTTCGAGAGCATGAAAACCGTAATGTATTGTGGGTAAATTGAGACTGACTGACTTCTAAATAATAATGACTAGTTATTTAGTAAAATGGCCACCACATAAACCAACACCTCTCCACCTGGTGTGACTAAACCAACACATCTCCACCTGGTGTGACCAAACCAACACCTCTCTACCTGGTGTGACCAAACCAACACCTCTCTACCTGGTGTGACCAAACCAACACCTCTCTACCTGGTGTGACCAAACCAACACCTCTCTACCTGGTGTGACTAAACCAACACCTCTCCACCTGGTGTGACTAAACCAACACCTCTCTACCTGGTGTGACTAAACCAACACCTCTCTACCTGGTGTGACTAAACCAACACCTCTCTACCTGGTGTGACCAAACCAACACCTCTCTACCTGGTGTGACTAAACCAACACCTCTCCACCTGGTGTGACCAAACCAACACCTCTCTACCTGGTGTGACCAAACCAACACCTCTCTACCTGGTGTGACCAAACCAACACCTCTCTACCTGGTGTGACTAAACCAACACCTCTCCACCTGGTGTGACTAAACCAACACCTCTCTACCTGGTGTGACTAAACCAACACCTCTCTACCTGGTGTGACTAAACCAACACCTCTCCACCTGGTGTATCCAAACCAACACCTCTCCACCTGGTGTGACTAAACCAACACCTCTCCACCTGGTGTGACTAAACCAACACCTCTCTACCTGGTGTATCCAAACCAACACCTCTCCACCTGGTGTGACTAAACCAACACCTCTCTACCTGGTGTGACCAAACCAACACCTCTCCACCTCGTGTAATTTGCAGGATAAAAACAAGACCACCAAAAACATGAAATCTGAATCGGCAGTTTGATAGTGGCTATGGTGACAGACTGAGAGGAGAGAGAGAGAGAGAGAGAGAGAGAGAGAGAGAGAGAGAGAGAGAGAGAGAGAGAGAGAGAGAGAGAGAGAGAGAGAACAAGTGATTGTATGATGGGTTTTTAATTAACATACCTGCGAACAGTGAGTCGAAGAGTCTTGTAGGATCCTTTGACCAATGAGATGGCTTCCTGCCTGTATCCACTGAGCTCCACGTCGTTAATGACAACCACCTGGTCGCCTGGCAACAGGGGGTGTTCCAACAGGTCCGCCTTCCCACCTCCCTCAACCTGGATTGAAGAGGAGAGAAGAATACGTCTCTGTTTCAGATGACAGAAATCAGTAGAGGGAGGTGGGGGGTTGAGCAGATGTAGGAGTTGAGGAGGACATGGCAGAATAACAAACATCTAGGATACTGATACCAGACCACTCCGCACCAGACTTGGGGAAGCAGTGACACACACACACACACACACACACACACCCACACACACACACACACACACACACACACACACACACACACAACATCTCAGTGTGTAGTCTGAGTTTAGTACAGTTACAGCATGAAGGTCTTCATTGACCTAAGGCTAAACTAACCTAACACACTAACCTAACACCTGACTTCAGAGCTACAACTCTCTGTTTGGACCTATAGAGCTATCACTATCTCCCTCATATCCTCCTACAAGAGGAACTCCTCATGTGGGCTCCCGAGTGGAGCAGCGGTCTAAGACACTGCATCTCAGTGGGCTCCCGAGTGGAGCAGCGGTCTAAGACACTGCATCTCAGTGGGCTCCCGAGTGGAGCATCGGTTTAAGACACTGCATCTCAGTGGGCTCCCGAGTGGAGCAGCGGTTTAAGACACTGCATCTCAGTGAGCTCCCGAGTGGAGCAGCGGTCTAAGACACTGCATCTCAGTGGGCTCCCGAGTGGAGCAGCGGTCTAAGACACTGCATCTCAGTGAGCTCCCGAGTGGAGCAGCGGTTTAAGACACTGCATCTCAGTGAGCTCCCGAGTGGAGCAGCGGTCTAAGACACTGCATCTCAGTGGGCTCCCGAGTGGAGCAGCGGTCTAAGACACTGCATCTCAGTGGGCTCCCGAGTGGAGCAGCGGTCTAAGACACTGCATCTCAGTGGGCTCCCGAGTGGAGCAGCGGTTTAAGACACTGCATCTCAGTGGGCTCCCGAGTGGAGCAGCGGTTTAAGACACTGCATCTCAGTGAGGTCCCGAGTGGAGCAGCGGTCTAAGACACTGCATCTCAGTGAGCTCCCGAGTGGAGCAGCGGTTTAAGACACTGCATCTCAGTGAGCTCCCGAGTGGAGCAGCGGTCTAAGACACTGCATCTCAGTGGGCTCCCGAGTGGAGCAGCGGTCTAAGACACTGCATCTCAGTGGGCTCCCGAGTGGAGCAGCGGTCTAAGACACTGCATCTCAGTGGGCTCCCGAGTGGAGCAGCGGTTTAAGACACTGCATCTCAGTGGGCTCCCGAGTGGAGCAGCGGTTTAAGACACTGCATCTCAGTGAGGTCCCGAGTGGAGCAGCGGTCTAAGACACTGCATCTCAGTGGGCTCCCGAGTGGAGCAGCGGTCTAAGGCACTGCATCTCAGTGGGCTGTCCAGTCATTTAGGATAGTTTACATGATCCAGTCATTTCAGAAAGCGTACATGCTCAAGTCATTGATTTCAGATGGCTTACATGCTCCAGTCATTTCAAATAACTTACATGCTCAAGTAATTTCAGATCGCTTATATGCTCCAGTCATTTAGTATAGTCTATATGATTGAGTCATTTAGGATAGTTTACATGCTCCAGTCATTTAGGATAGTTTACATGATCCAGTCATTTAGGATAGTTTACATGATCCAGTCATTTAGGATAGTTTACATGCTCCAGTCATTTAGGATAGTTTACATGATCCAGTCATTTCAGAAAGCGTACATGCTCAAGTCATTGATTTCAGATGGCTTAAATGCTCCAGTCATTTCAAATAACTTACATGCTCCAGTCATTTAGGATAGTTCACATGCTCAAGTCATTTCAGGTAGCCTAGTGGTTAGAGTGTTGGACTAGTAACGGAAAATTGCAAGATCGAATCCCCAAGCTGACAAGGTAAAAATCTGTCATTCTGCCCCTGAACAAGGCATTTCAAATAGTTTACATGCTCCAGTCATTTCAAATAGTTTACATGCTCCAGTCATTTCAAATAGTTTACATGCTCCAGTCATTTCAAATAGTTTACATGCTCCAGTCATTTCAGTATGTTGTATTAGTAAAGACAGAGTGCTGCTGGTGCATTCTCCAGTAGCACATGACACCAAAGCCCAGGAAGTGTCACCCCTTATTATGTCCCCTAATGTGGGGATCAGCCCTACTACCCATTATGCTTTATCTGAAGACTGGAGTGCTGGTGACCGGAAGCGTGGTGGGGTTAATGTTAAACTCATTCCCCAGGGAATCATAAACATGGTCAGGGTTAATGTTAAACTCATTCCCCAGGGAATTATAAACATGGTCAGGGTTACATTAAACCCATTCCCCAGGGAATCATAGACATGGTCAGGGTTACATTAAACTTATTCCCCAGGGAAACATAGACATGGTTAGGGTTACATTAAACCCATTCCCCAGGGAAACATAGACGTGGTTGGGGTTATGTTAAACCCATTCCCCAGGGAAACATAGACGTGGTTGGGGTTACATTAAACCCATTCCCCAGGGAAACATAGACGTGGTTGGGGTTACATTAAACCCATTCCCCAGGGAAACATAGACGTGGTCAGGGTTACATTAAACCCATTCCCCAGGGAAACATAAACATGGTCAGGGTTACATTAAACTTATTCCCCAGGGAAACATAGACATGGTCAGGGTTACATTAAACCCATTCCCCAGGGAAACATAAACATGGTCAGGGTTACATTAAACTTATTCCCCAGGGAAACATAGACATGGTCAGGGTTACATTAAACCCATTCCCCAGGGAAACATAGACATGGTCAGGGTTACATTAAACTCATTTCCCAGGGAAACATAGACATGGTCAGGGTTACATTAAACCCATTCCCCAGGGAAACATAGACGTGGTTGGGGTTACATTAAACCCATTCCCCAGGGAAACATAGACGTGGTTGGGGTTACATTAAACCCATTCCCCAGGGAAACATAGACGTGGTTGGGGTTATGTTAAACCCATTCCCCAAGGAAACATAGACATGGTCAGGGTTACATTAAACCCATTCCCCAGGGAAACATAGACATGGTCAGGGTTACGTTAAACCCATTCCCCAGGGAAACATAAACATGGTCAGGGTTACATTAAACCCATTCCCCAGGGAAACATAGACATGGTCAGGGTTACATTAAACCCATTCCCCAAGGAAACATAGACATGGTCAGGGTTACATTAAACCCATTCCCCAGGGAAACATAGACATGGTCAGGGTTACATTAAACCCATTCCCCAGGGAAACATAGACATGGTCAGGGTTACATTAAACCCATTCCCCAGGGAAACATAGACATGGTCAGGGTTACATTAAACCCATTCCCCAGGGAAACATAGACATGGTCAGGGTTACATTAAACCCATTCCCCAGGGAAACATAGACATGGTCAGGGTTACATTAAACCCATTCCCCAGGGAAACATAGACATGGTCAGGGTTACATTAAACCCATTCCCCAAGGAAACATAAACATGGTCAGGGTTACATTAAACCCATTCCCCAGGGAAACATAGACATGGTCAGGGTTACATTAAACCCATTCCCCAAGGAAACATAAACATGGTCAGGGTTACATTAAACCCATTCCCCAGGGAAACATAGACATGGTCAGGGTTACATTAAACCCATTCCCCAGGGAAACATAGACATGGTCAGGGTTACATTAAACCCATTCCCCAGGGAAACATAGACATGGTCAGGGTTACATTAAACCCATTCCCCAGGGAAACATAGACATGGTCAGGGTTACATTAAACCCATTCCCCAAGGAAACATAGACATGGTCAGGGTTACATTAAACCCATTCCCCAGGGGAAATGTGTAGATTAACATTTAACATGAACATTTCCCTCCCAAAACTGTATCACAGTATTACAATACAGGCCTTATAGCCATCCTCTGGGCTACATTACAGAACTAATATACAGTGCATCCACTTGGGGTGAATAAATGGGCAAACCAACCATCGCAGGCTCCTTGGACTTTCTTCTCCGTCTTGACAAAGGCATACAG
Source organism: Salvelinus alpinus (assembly GCF_045679555.1). Lineage (NCBI taxonomy): Eukaryota > Metazoa > Chordata > Actinopteri > Salmoniformes > Salmonidae > Salvelinus > Salvelinus alpinus. The sequence continues at coordinate 45,441,132 of NC_092103.1, read as the reverse complement.
AAGTAGAGCCTCTCCATTCAAGCCTTACTGGGAGCTGCCATGTAACACGTACTGTATTCTAAAGGCTGAGCTGGCCCCTCAGACAGAATGGAACAACAAAAAACAGGAAATATTTTTGAATAATCAGAAAAGCAGGCGTATCTTTTTACACTTCCTTAGTGGTAAATAGTTGTAGCCAATGAAAAGTCAGGGAGAGGGGGGGTTGCTTAACTTGGTCTGAAAGTGTCTGAAAATACCTCTTTAACTACAGATGGGCTACGAAGGCTCTGACAATGAACCTATTAACTTGGCCTTCGTCCCAAATGGCACTGTGCACTATATAGGGAAGAAGGGTGCCATTTGGGACGCAACCAAAAAACAAATCTGAACCTTTCCTTAACTCTCCTCTTCCAGAAGTCACAGGCCAGCGAGACAGCATCTCTGAGTGGTAATATACTGTCAACAATATGGGCCTTCAATAACAACCACTTAAAATAACAACTTAGAAATGTTTGATGAGAAACCAGTATTATGTCAACACTGTGTTCTGATTGAGTATATATATATATTTATCTTTATTTAAATCTCTCTCTCCTTGTGTTGCTATTCAGACGAGCTGAGTTCTTGGTGCAAATTCAGATGCTGACATTCCTCTTTTTATCACTCTCATTCTCTCTCTGCCCCTCTATCTCTCTGCCCCCCTTCTCTCTGCCCCCCCTCTCTCTCCACCCCTCTCTCGCTCCACCCCCTCTCTCTCGCCATCCCTCTCTCTCTCCATCCCTCTCTCTCTCCATCCCTGTCTATCTCATCCCTCTCTCTACCCCTCTCTCTCTCTCTCCACCCCCTCTCTCTCTCCACCCCCTCTCTCTCTCCACCCCCTCTCTCTCTCCATCCCTCTCTCTCTCCATCCCTGTCTATCTCATCCCTCTCTCTACCCCTCTCTCTCTCTCTCCACCCCCTCTCTCTCTCCACCCCCTCTCTCTCTCCACCCCCTCTCTCTCTCCACCCCCTCTCTCTCTCCACCCCCTCTCTCTCTCCACCCCTCTCTCTCTCCACCCCTTCTCTCTCTCTATCCCTGTCTCTCTCCACCCCTCTCTCTCTCCACCCCTCTCTCACTGACTACAGTTACATGCACAAAATAATGTGATTATTGTGGATAGTCAGATTAATATAATAGTTTGATTAAAACGTTAACATGTTTTTCAAGAAGAAACGATTTCCTTAATAATCCTGTTGACATGGACACATCTGAAATCAGGCTTCCCTGATGGCACTCTTCAGCATTTATCAATCGACCACATAGAACATGTTTTTTTGTTGGGGGGGGGCATATTTGATTCTGAGTTGGGACGTACAGTTTGTAATGTGAAAACTATTTCTAAGATACATACTTTTTAAAGATGGAGGCTCTCGGCTGGTGCTCGGCTGGTGCTCGGCACGTACTCAGATCAATTACACCGTTGGAACACCGAATAAGGTGTTAATATGTCCTAATAATTCTAAAGATTTCCCAGAAAACCAGGTGTTTTTTTAATCAGCGGTATGCTTACTTCAATTTTGACCATGCGCCGATTAAGATAAGCAGAGTAAGGTGTGTACATGACTAATGCCATACTCAGTCTACTGCCGTGAAACAGTTAAATATCAAATTATTACTGTGCATGTAAAGGTTCTCTCTCTCTCTGGCATTATAAGAGGTTGTTTAAGGGCTGGGGTAGCCTGGTTTCTAAATATTCTATAGATATTATAGCCTGGTTTCTAAATATTCTATAGATATTATAGCCTGGTTTCTAAATATTCTATAGATATTATAGCCTGGTTTCTAAATATTCTATAGATATTATAGCCTGGTTTATAAATACTCTATAGATATTATAGTCTGGTTTCTAAAGATTCTCAGGATAGGCCTGTCTATTATAGCCTGGTTTCTAAATACTCTATAGATATTATAGCCTGGTTTCTAAAGATTCTCAGGATATTATAGCCTGGTTTCTAAAGATTCTCAGGATAGGCCTGTCTATTATAGCCTGGTTTCTAAAGATTCTCAGGATATTATAGCCTGGTTTCTAAAGATTCTCAGGATAGGCCTGTCTATTATAGCCTGGTTTCTAAATACTCTATAGATATTATAGCCTGGTTTCTAAAGATTCTCAGGATAGGCCTGTATAATAGGCCTCTATTATTGTTGTTGTCTCTGTTCAGCTATTACATTCCACTCCTGTCATTTGGTAAATGGCAAGGAGTGGAATGTTAGCTACAAAGACTAACCAGACTAGAGCTGGGGGCCTGCAGGCACAGAAAGGCAAGGAGCCTGGATGGAGGTTGATGCCTTAGCACGTTCAAATCTGCTGAATCAAGCCTACCAACAATGAGCATCACACTAGCTGGACATCCAGTAATTCAATCACCAGCAGACAGCTAGCCATCTCTGACCTATCCTACACCAGACTATCATGCCCTGCTTTCTGGTTCTGTCTCTGGTTCTGTCTCTGACCTATCCTACACCAGACTATCATGCCCTGCTCTCTGGTTCTGTCTGGTTCTGTCTCTGGTCCTGTCTCTGACCTATCCTACACCAGACTACCATGCCCTGCTCTCTGGTCCTGTCTCTGACCTATTCTACACCAGACTACCATGCCCTGCTCTCTGGTTCTGTCTCTGACCTATTCTACACCAGACTACCATGCCCTGCTCTCTGGTTCTGTCTCTGACCTATTCTACACCAGACTACCATGCCCTGCTCTCTGGTTCTGTCTCTGACCTATCCTATACCAGACTATCATGCCCTGCTCTCTGGTTCTGTCTCTGACCTATCCTACACCAGACTACCATGCCCTGCTCTCTGGTCCTGTCTCTGACCTATCCTACACCAGACTATCATGCCCTGCTCTCTGGTTCTGTCTGGTTCTGTCTCTGGTTCTGTCTCTGACCTATCCTACACCAGACTACCATGCCCTGCTTTCTGGTTCTGTCTCTGACCTATCCTACACCAGACTACCATGCCCTGCTCTCTGGTTCTGTCTCTGACCTATCCTATACCAGACTACCATGCCCTGCTCTCTGGTCCTGTCTCTGACCTATTCTACACCAGACTATCATGCCCTGCTCTCTGGTTCTGTCTCTGACCTATCCTACACCAGACTACCATGCCCTGCTCTCTGGTTCTGTCTGGTTCTGTCTCTGGTTCTGTCTCTGGTTCTGTCTCTGACCTATCCTACACCAGACTACCATGCCCTGCTCTCTGGTTCTGTCTGGTTCTGTCTCTGGTTCTGTCTCTGACCTATCCTACACCAGACTACCATGCCCTGCTCTCTGGTTCTGTCTGGTTCTGTCTCTGGTTCTGTCTCTGGTTCTGTCTCTGACCTATCCTACACCAGACTACCATGCCCTGCTCTCTGGTTCTGTCTGGTTCTGTCTCTGGTTCTGTCTCTGGTTCTGTCTCTGGTTCTGTCTCTGACCTATCCTACACCAGACTACCATGCCCTGCTCTCTGGTTATGTCTCTGACCTATCCTACACCAGACTACCATGCCCTGCTCTCTGGTTCTGCCTCTGACCTATCCTACACCAGACTACCATGCCCTGCTCTCTGGTTCTGTCTGGTTCTGTCTGGTTCTGTCTCTGGTTCTGTCTCTGACCTATCCTAAACCAGACTATCATGCCCTGCTCTCTGGTTCTGTCTCTGACCTATCCTACACCAGACTACCATGCCCTGCTCTCTGGTTCTGTCTCTGACCTATCCTACACCAGACTATCATGCCCTGCTCTCTGGTTCTGTCTGGTTCTGTCTCTGGTTCTGTCTCTGGTTCTGTCTCTGACCTATCCTACACCAGACTATCATGCCCTGCTCTCTGGTTCTGTCTGGTTCTGTCTCTGGTTCTGTCTCTGACCTATCCTACACCAGACTATCATGCTCTCTGGTTCTGTCTCTGGTTCTGTCTCTGGTTCTGTCTCTGACCTATCCTACACCAGACTACCATGCCCTGCTCTCTGGTTCTGTCTGGTTCTGTCTCTGGTTCTGTCTCTGGTTCTGTCTCTGACCTATCCTACACCAGACTATCATGCCCTGCTCTCTGGTTCTGTCTGGTTCTGTCTCTGGTTCTGTCTCTGACCTATCCTACACCAGACTATCATGCCCTGCTCTCTGGTTCTGTCTCTGACCTATCCTATACCAGACTATCATGCCCTGCTCTCTGGTTCTGTCTCTGACCTATCCTACACCAGACTATCATGCCCTGCTCTCTGGTTCTGTCTCTGACCTATCCTATACCAGACTATCATGCCCTGCTCTCTGGTTCTGTCTCTGACCTATCCTACACCAGACTATCATGCCCTGCTCTCTGGTTCTGTCTCTGACCTATCCTACACCAGACTACCATGCCCTGCTCTCTGGTTCTGTCTCTGACCTATTCTACACCAGACTATCATGCCCTGCTCTCTGGTTCTGTCTCTGACCTATCCTATACCAGACTATCATGCCCTGCTCTCTGGTTCTGTCTCTGACCTATCCTATACCAGACTATCATGCCCTGCTCTCTGGTTCTGTCTCTGACCTATCCTACACCAGACTATCATGCCCTGCTCTCTGGTCCTGTCTCTGACCTATCCTACACCAGACTACCATGCCCTGCTCTCTGGTTCTGTCTCTGACCTATCCTACACCAGACTATCATGCCCTGCTCTCTGGTCCTGTCTCTGGTTCTGTCTCTGGTTCTGTCTCTGACCTATCCTACACCAGACTACCATGCCCTGCTCTCTGGTCCTGTCTCTGACCTATCCTATACCAGACTACCATGCCCTGCTCTCTGGTTCTGTCTCTGACCTATCCTACACCAGACTATCATGCCCTGCTCTCTGGTTCTGTCTCTGACCTATCCTACACCAGACTATCATGCCCTGCTCTCTGGTTCTGTCTCTGACCTATCCTACACCAGACTACCATGCCCTGCTCTCTGGTTCTGTCTCTGACCTATCCTACACCAGACTATCATGCCCTGCTCTCTGGTCCTGTCTCTGACCTATTCTACACCAGACTACCATGCCCTGCTCTCTGGTTATGTCTCTGACCTATCCTACACCAGACTACCATGCCCTGCTCTCTGGTTCTGTCTCTGACCTATCCTATACCAGACTACCATGCCCTGCTCTCTGGTCCTGTCTCTGACCTATCCTACACCAGACTACCATGCCCTGCTCTCTGGTTCTGTCTCTGACCTATCCTACACCAGACTATCATGCCCTGCTTTCTGGTTCTGCCTCTGACCTATCCTACACCAGACTATCATGCCCTGCTCTCTGGTTCTGCCTCTGACCTATCCTACACCAGACTACCATGCCCTGCTTTCTGGTTCTGTCTGGTTCTGTCTCTGGTCCTGTCTCTGGTTCTGTCTCTGTCTCTGGTCCTGTCTCTGGTTCTGTCTGGTTCTGTCTCTGGTTTTGTCTCTGACCTATCCTACACCAGACTACCATGCCCTGCTCTCTGGTTATGTCTCTGACCTATTCTACACCAGACTACCATGCCCTGCTCTCTGGTCCTGTCTCTGACCTATTCTACACCAGACTACCATGCCCTGCTCTCTGGTTATGTCTCTGACCTATCCTACACCAGACTACCATGCCCTGCTCTCTGGTTCTGTCTCTGACCTATCCTACACCAGACTACCATGCCCTTCTCTCTGGTTCTGTCTCTGACCTATTCTAAACCAGACTACCATGCCCTGCTCTCTGGTTCTGTCTCTGACCTATCCTACACCAGACTACCATGCCCTGCTCTCTGGTTCTGTCTCTGACCTATTCTACACCAGACTACCATGCCCTGCTCTCTGGTTCTGTCTCTGACCTATCCTACACCAGACTACCATGCCCTGCTCTCTGGTTCTGTCTGGTTCTGTCTCTGGTTCTGTCTCTGACCTATCCTACACCAGACTACCATGCCCTGCTTTCTGGTTCTGCCTCTGACCTATCCTATACCAGACTACCATGCCCTGCTTTCTGGTTCTGTCTGGTTCTGTCTCTGGTCCTGTCTCTGGTTCTGTCTCTGTCTCTGGTCCTGTCTCTGGTTCTGTCTCTGGTTCTGCTCTCTGGTCCTGTCTCTGGTCCTGATCTCTGGTTCTGTCTCTGGTTCTGTCTCTGGTCCTGTCTCTGGTCCTGTCTCTGGTCCTGTCTCTGGTCCTGTCTCTGGTTCTGTCTCTGGTCCTGTCTCTGGTCCTGTCTCTGGTTCTGCTCTCTGGTTCTGTCTCTGGTCCTGTCTCTGGTCCTGTCTCTGGTCCTGTCTCTGGTCCTGTCTCTGGTTCTGTCTCTGGTTCTGTCTCTGGTTCTGTCTCTGGTTCTGCTCTCTGGTCCTGTCTCTGGTCCTGTCTCTGGTCCTGTCTCTGGTTCTGTCTGGTTCTGTCTCTGGTTCTGTCTCTGGTTCTGTCTCTGGTTCTGTCTCTGGTTCTGTCTCTGGTTCTGTCTCTGGTCCTGTCTCTGGTCCTGTCTCTGGTCCTGTCTCTGGTTCTGCTCTCTGGTTCTTTCTCTGGTCCTGTCTCTGGTCCTGTCTCTGGTCCTGTCTCTGGTCCTGTCTCTGGTCCTGTCTCTGGTCCTGTCTCTGGTCCTGTCTCTGGTTCTGTCTCTGGTTCTGCTCTCTGGTTCTGTCTCTGGTTCTGTCTCTGGTTCTGTCTCTGGTCCTGTCTCTGGTCCTGTCTCTGGTCCTGTCTCTGGTTCTGTCTGGTTCTGTCTCTGGTCCTGTCTCTGGTTCTGTCTCTGGTTCTGTCTCTGGTCCTGTCTCTGGTTCTGTCTCTGGTTCTGTCTCTGGTCCTGTCTCTGGTTCTGTCTCTGGTCCTGTCTCTGGTTCTGTCTCTGGTTCTGTCTCTGGTCCTGCTCTCTGGTTCTGTCTCTGGTTCTGTCTCTGGTTCTGTCTCTGGTCCTGTTATGGTTCTGTCTCTGGTCCTGTCTCTGGTCCTGCTCTCTGGTTCTGTCTCTGGTTCTGTCTCTGGTTCTGTCTCTGGTTCTGTCTCTGGTCCTGTCTCTGGTCCTGTCTCTGGTCCTGTTATGGTCCTGTCTCTGGTCCTGTCTTTGGTTCTGTCGCTGGTTCTGTCGCTGGTTCTGTCGCTGGTCCTGCTCTCTGGTTCTGTCTCTGGTCCTGCTCTCTGGTTCTGTCTCTGGTTCTGTCTCTGGTTCTGCTCTCTGGTCCTGTCTCTGGTTCTGTCTCTGGTCCTGTCTCTGGTTCTGTCTCTGGTTCTGCTCTCTGGTTTTGTCTCTGGTCCTGATCTCTGGTTCTGTCTCTGGTTCTGCTCTCTGGTTCTGTCTCTGGTTCTGTCTCTGGTTCTGTCTCTGGTTCTGTCTCTGGTCCTGTCTCTGGTCCTGTCTCTGGTCCTGTCTCTGGTTCTGTCTCTGGTCCTGTCTCTGGTCCTGTCTCTGGTTCTGTCTCTGGTCCTGATCTCTGGTCCTGATCTCTGGTTCTGTCTCTGGTTCTGCTCTCTGGTTCTGTCTCTGGTTCTGTCTCTGGTTCTGTCTCTGGTCCTGCTCTCTGGTCCTGCTCTCTGGTTCTGCTCTCTGGTTCTGTCTCTGGTCCTGCTCTCTGGTCCTGTCTCTGGTCTTGTCTCTGGTCCTGATCTCTGGTTCTGTCTCTGGTTCTGCTCTCTGGTCCTGTCTCTGGTCCTGTCTTTGGTTCTGTCGCTGGTTCTGTCGCTGGTTCTGTCTCTGGTCCTGCTCTCTGGTTCTGTCTCTGGTCCTGCTCTCTGGTTCTGCTCTCTGGTTCTGTCTCTGGTTCTGTCTCTGGTCCTGTCTCTGGTTCTGTCTCTGGTCCTGTCTCTGGTCCTGTCTCTGGTCCTGTCTCTGGTCCTGTCTCTGGTCCTGATCTCTGGTCCTGATCTCTGGTTCTGTTCTCTGGTTCTGCTCTCTGGTCCTGTCTCTGGTCCTGTCTCTGGTCCTGTCTCTGGTCCTGTCTCTGGTCCTGTCTCTGGTTCTGTCTCTGGTCCTGTCTCTGGTCCTGTCTCTGGTCCTGTCTCTGGTCCTGTCTCTGGTCCTGTCTCTGGTTCTGTCTCTGGTCCTGTCTCTGGTCCTGTCTCTGGTTCTGTCTCTGGTCCTGTCTCTGGTCCTGTCTCTGGTCCTGTCTCTGGTCCTGTCTCTGGTCCTGTCTCTGGTTCTGTCTCTGGTCCTGTCTCTGGTCCTGTCTCTGGTCCTGTCTCTGGTCCTGTCTCTGGTCCTGTCTCTGGTTCTGTCTCTGGTTCTGTCTCTGGTCCTGTCTCTGGTCCTGTCTCTGGTTCTGTCTCTGGTTCTGTCTCTGGTCCTGTCTCTGGTCCTGTCTCTGGTCCTGTCTCTGGTCCTGTCTCTGGTCCTGTCTCTGGTTCTGTCTCTGGTTCTGTCTCTGGTCCTGTCTCTGGTCCTGTCTCTGGTTTTGTCTCTGGTTTTGTCTCTGGTCCTGATCTCTGGTTCTGTCTCTGGTTCTGCTCTCTGGTTCTGTCTCTGGTCCTGTCTCTGGTCCTGTCTCTGGTTTTGTCTCTGGTTTTGTCTCTGGTCCTGATCTCTGGTTCTGTCTCTGGTTCTGCTCTCTGGTTCTGTCTCTGGTCATGTCTCTGGTTCTGTCTCTGGTCCTGTCTCTGGTCCTGATCTCTGGTTTTGTCTCTGGTCCTGATCTCTGGTTCTGTCTCTGGTCCTGTCTCTGGTCCTGATCTCTGGTTTTGTCTCTGGTCCTGATCTCTGGTTCTGCTCTCTGGTTCTGTCTCTGGTCCTGTCTCTGGTCCTGTCTCTGGTCCTGTCTCTGGTCCTGTCTCTGGTCCTGTCTCTGGTTCTGTCTCTGGTCCTGTCTCTGGTTCTGTCTCTGGTTCTGTCTCTGGTTCTGTCTCTGGTCCTGTCTCTGGTCCTGTCTTTGGTTCTGTCTTTGGTTCTGTCTCTGGTCCTGTCTCTGGTTCTGTCTCTGGTTCTGTCTCTGGTCCTGTCTCTGGTCCTGTCTCTGGTCCTGTCTTTGGTTCTGTCTTTGGTTCTGTCTCTGGTCCTGTCTCTGGTTCTGTCTCTGGTTCTGTCTCTGGTTCTGTCTCTGGTTCTGTCTCTGGTCCTGTCTCTGGTCCTGTCTCTGGTCCTGTCTCTGGTTCTGCTCTCTGGTTCTGTCTCTGGTTCTGTCTCTGGTTCTGTCTCTGGTCCTGTCTCTGGTCCTGTCTCTGGTCCTGTCTTTGGTTCTGTCTTTGGTTCTGTCTCTGGTCCTGTCTCTGGTTCTGTCTCTGGTTCTGTCTCTGGTCCTGTCTCTGGTCCTGTCTCTGGTCCTGTCTCTGGTCCTGTCTTTGATTCTGTCTTTGGTTCTGTCTCTGGTCCTGTCTCTGGTCCTGTCTCTGGTTCTGTCTCTGGTTCTGTCTCTGGTCCTGTCTCTGGTCCTGTCTCTGGTCCTGCTCTCTGGTCCTGTCTCTGGTCCTGTCTCTGGTTCTGTCTCTGGTCCTGTCTCTGGTCCTGTCTCTGGTTCTGTCTCTGGTCCTGTCTCTGGTCCTGTCTCTGGTCCTGTCTCTGGTCCTGTCTCTGGTCCTGTCTCTGGTCCTGTCTCTGGTCCTGTCTCTGGTCCTGTCTCTGCAGTGTGACCACCGGTGGGAGCATGTCTTTGTGTAGAACTGGTACTGCTGCTGGTGAGACTGGTAGTGGTGAGGCAGCACCCTGCAGCCCCACATCCCTCCCTCCTCCTGCAGTAAAGCGGCTTAGTGTGTGAAGTGCTGAAAGGACACGGTCAATAACATTAAAGCTACCTCACCACCGCCACACAACGAGTTCCGCCACGGCCGCACCCCACTCTTCACTTCCTCTTTCTCCCACCCGCCCACCTCTCCCAGCCCGCCACGGCCGCACCCTACCTCAGTTCCCAGAGTAGGCTGCATGCTCCAGACGTACTGCCTCACGGTCAGACACCACCAGCACTACAACACCAGAGACGATTCACAATATAAACATGTCAGACCATCCCTAACCGCTCTCTGGAGCTCATAGTCATGACAGAGCTGTCTCTTTGTAGGCCAACTATACTCATATGCCAAACAAAAAGGCAGGGCACCGTGTAAAGTGCAGTTTTATGTAATCCTTTCACGCTTTCAACTCTCTAGAGACCGCAGGAGCGGTAGAGATACTCTTAATGATCGGCTATGAAATGCCAACTGACATTTACTCCTGAGGTGCTGACCTGTTGTACCCTTGACAACTACTGTGATTATTATTATTTGACCATGCTGGTCATTTATGAACATTTGAACATCTTGGCCATGTTCTGTTATAATCTCCACCCGGCACAGCCAGAAGAGGACTGGCCACCCCTCATAGCCTGGTTCCTCTCTAGGTTTCTTCCTAGGTTTTGGCCTTTCTAGGGAGTTTTTCCTAGCCACCGTGCTTCTACACCTGCATTGCTTGCTGTTTGGGGTTTTAGGCTGGGTTTCTGTACAGCACTTTGAGATATCAGCTGATGTAAGAAGGGCTTTATAAATAAATACATTTGATTTTAATTTGATTTGATGCCTAACAGAATTGTAACTGTTGTTACACCAGACCTACCTGTTATACTGTAGCAGCCTCTCATGCCAGATTTAAAATAAACATGATTTAGTATTTAATTAAGATCCCCAATTAACAAATAGAATAAATAAAATACATAATACACTACACAATACATAGACAATACACTACACAATACATAGACAATACATAGACAATACACTACACAATACACTACACAATACATAGACAATACATACACAATACATAGACAATACACTACACAATACACTACACAATACATACACAATACACTACACAATACACTACACAATACATAGACAATACATACACAATACATAGACAATACACTACACAATACACTACACAATACATACACAATACATAGACAATACATACACAATACACTACACAATACACTACACAATACATAGACAATACATACACAATACATAGACAATACATAGACAATACATAGACAATACACTACACAATACATAGACAATACATAGACAATACATAGACAATACATACACAATACACTACACAATACATAGACAATACATAGACAATACATAGACAATACATAGACAATACATAGACAATACATACACAATACACTACACAATACATAGACAATACATAGACAATACATACACAATACACTACACAATACATAGACAATACATAGACAATACACTACACAATACATAGACAATACATAGACAATACATAGACAATACATAGACAATACATACACAATACATAGACAATACATAGACAATACATACACAATACATACACAATACATAGACAATACATAGACAATACATACACAATACATAGACAATACATAGACAATACACTACACAATACATAGACAATACATAGACAATACACTACACAATACATAGACACGCCTATCAACTCCCGAGATTAGGCTGGTGTAACCGATGTGAAATGGCTAGCTAGTTAGCGGGGTGCGCGCTAATAGCGTTTCAAATGTCACTCGCTCTGAGACTTGGAGTAGTTATTCCTGGTTCGAGCCCAGGTAGCGGCGAGGAGAGGGACGGAAGCTATACTGTTACACTGGCAATACTAAAGTGCCTATAAGAACATCCAATAGTCAAAGGTATATGAAATACAAATCGTATAGAGAGAAATAGTCCTATAATTCCTATAATAACTACAACCTAAAACTTCTTACCTGGGAATATTAAAGACTCATGTTAAAAGGAACCACCAGCTTTCATATGTTCTCATGTTCTGAGCAAGGAACTTAAACGTTAGCTTTTTTACATGGCACATATTGCACTTTTACTTTCTTCTCCAACACTTTGTTTTTGCATTATTTAAACCAAATTGAACATGTTTCATTATTTATTTGAGGCTAAATTGATTTTATTGATGTATTATATTAAGTTAAAATAAGTGTTCATTCAGTATTGTTGTAATTGTCATTATTACAAATACATTTTAAAAATCGGCTGATTAATCGGTATCGGCTTTTTTTGGTCCTCCAATAATCAGTATCGGTGTTAAAAAATCATAAATCGGTCGACCTCTACTACATACTACACAATATACTACACATCACAATACACAGTACATAATACACTACATAATACACTATATAGTACATAATACACCACACACTACATAATACATAATAGACTACACAATAAACTACACGACATACTACACAATACACTGCACAATACAAAATACACCACACACTACATAATACATAATACACTACACTACATACTACATAATAAACTACACGACATACTACACAATACACTACATAATACACTACATACTTCATAATACACTACACAATACACTACATAATACACTACACGACATACTACACAATACACTACATAATACACTACACAATACACTACATACTTCATAATACACTACACACTACATAATACACTACACAATAGAATTCACTACATAATACACTACACAATACACTACATACTACATAATACACTACACACTACATAATACACTACACAATAGAATTCACTACATAATACACTACACAATACACTACATACTACATAATACACTACACTACATAATGCATAATACACACGTTTAGCACCAACCAAACTGCTAGTTACCCATTCTAAAACTGACCGGAGCGTTTTCATTTTACTGTCGTAGCCGCCGTGTGTTTACTGTTGAGTCATCAGCGTACATGGACACACACAGGCTATATTCAAGATTAGTGGAAGGTCGTTAGTAAAAACAGAAAACAATAATAGCCCTAGCCGGCTGCCCTGCGGTACACCACACTCAACCGAATTTGCATTAGAGAGGCTTCCATTAAAGAACCCCTCTGTGTTCTATTAGATAGGCAACTTTCAATCCACGATAACTCAGAGGATGTAAATACATAACACCTACATTTTTTTTTCAGCAATAGGTTATGAGTTAAATAAAAGTTAAATATATTTTTTTTTAAATGATCAATGATATCTTAAGCTGCACTGAAGTCGAACAAAACACATCCACAATCTTCTTCTTAATAATACATTTCTTTCAGCCAATCATCAGTCATTTGATTCAGTGCCAGGTAGGTTGCGTACCCTTCCCTATAAAGCATGCTGAGAGTCCGTTGCCCATTTGTTTTCTGTAAAATTACATTGTATTTGGTCAAACGCGATTTTTTCCCCCATAGTTTGCTGAGCGCCGGTAACAGGTGGATGGATTGGCTGCTTGAACCATTGAAAGGTGCTTAACTATTCTTGACCAGCGGAAATGACCTTTGCCTCCACCCCACACACTATCTTTCATAAATGCTTAAACATATTTTCATAAGTACTACGTCGGGCCTGTTCCTCATTACATTATCAGAACGACAAAATATTTTTCACATCTTCCACATAGGAATCATCGCAAAATCTCTTGTACGATTGCTTTCACAACGATTTTAAGGTCCAATCTTTGGAATTTGGGTTTTTCCTAGATATGCCTTCTACATTGTGATCACTGCATCTGATGGGTTTGGATACTGCTTTAAAACACATTTCTGCAGCACTGGTAAAGATGTGATCAATACAGGTACTAGGAAGTGTAATGTAATTATGCACTAAACATATTAGAAGAAGAAAAACATAATCCTTCCTGCTGCATCAAACACACAGTAACATTGCAGGACTAAATCAGTGTTTTCTTCCTGAGAGAAGAAGAAGAGGAGTATTATGCGGAAACCCCAAAGCAGAGCTGTCACTCCAGAGAACGTGCTTGTGAGAACCCCAAAGCAGAGCTGTCACTCCAGAGAACGTGTTTGTGAGAACCCCAAAGCAGAGCTGTCACTCCAGAGAACGTGTTTGTGAGAACCCCAAAGCAGAGCTGTCACTCCAGAGAACGTGTTTGTGAGAACCCCAAAGCAGAGCTGTCACTCCAGAGAACGTGCTTGTGAAAACCACAAAGCAGAGCTGTCACTCCAGAGAACGTGTTTGTGAGAACCACAAAGCAGAGCTGTCACTCCAGAGAACGTGTTTGTGAGAACCACAAAGCAGAGCTGTCACTCCAGAGAACGTGCTTCCACTGCTCCAGAGTCCAACCACTCCAGCCGACGCTTGGCATTGCGCATGGTGATCTTAGTCTTGTGTGCGGCTGCTCGGCCGTGGAAACCCATTTCATGAAGCTGCCCGAAAAACAGTTATTGTGCTGACGTTGCTTCCAGAGGCAGTTTGGAACTCAGTAGTGAGGGTTGCAACCGAGGACAGACGATTTTTACGAGCTTCGTGCTTCAGCACTCGCCAGGTCCCGCTCTGTGAGCTTGTGTGGCCTACCACTTCACGGCTGAGCCGTTGTTGCTCCTAGACGTTTCCACTTCATAACAGCACTTACAGTTGACCGGGGGCAGCTCTAGCAGGGCAGAAATTTGACGAACTGACTTGATGGAAACGTGACATCGTATGACGGTGCTACGTTGAAAGTCACTGAGTTCTTCAGTAAGGCCATTTACTGCCAATGTTTGTCTATGGAGCTTGCATGGCTGTGTGCTCGATTTTATACACCTGTCAGCAACGGGTTAAATGAATGGATAGCCAGGGGCACACTCCAACACCATTTACAAAAGAAGCATGTGTGTTTAGTGAGTGTCAGATCAGAGGCAGTAGGGATGAGGGATGTTCTCTTGATAAACGACTTTTCTATACAGTACCAGTCAAAAGTTTGGACACACCTACTCATTCCAGGGTTTTTCTTTATTTTACAATTTTCTACATTGTAGAATAATATTGAAGACGTCAACACTATGAAATAACACATGTGAACCACACATGCAGAGATCATCCGTTCACCTACTATGCGTCTCACAAAGACACAGTGGTTGAAACCAAAAATCGCCAATTTGGACTCATCAGACCAAATGACACATTTCCACCGGTCTAATGTCCATTGCTCATGTTTCTTGGCCCAAGCAAATCTCTTCTTCTTATTGGTGTCCTTTAGTAGTGGTTTCTTTGCAGAAATTCAACCATGAAGGCCTGATTCACACAGTCTCCCCTGAACAGTTGATGTTGAGATGTGTCTGTTACTTGAACACTGTGAAGTATTTATTTGGGCTGCGATTTCTGAGGCTGGTAATTCTAATGAACTTATCCTCTGTAGCAGAGGTAACTCTGGGTCTTCCTTTCCTGTGGTGGTCCTCATGAGAGCCCGTTTAATCATAGCGCTTGATGGTTTTTGCGACTGCACTTGAAGAAACAAGTTCTTGAAATGTTCCATATTGTCTGACCTTCATGTCTTAAAGTAATGATGGACTGTTGTTTCTCTTTGCTTATTTGAGCTGTTCTTACCATAATATGGACTTAGTCTTTTACCAAATAGGGTTATCTTCTGTATACCATCCCTACCTTGTCACAGCACAACTGATTGGCTCAAATGCATTAAGGAAAGAAATTCAACATATTAACCTTTAACAAGGCACATCTGTTAATTGAAATGCATTCCAGGTGACTGGTTGAGAGAAGCTGGTTGATAGAATGCCAAGACTGTGCAAAGCTGTCATCAAGGCAAAGGGTGGCTACTTTGAAGAATCTCAAATATAACATATATTTTGATTTGTTTACCACTTTTTTTGGTTACTACATGATTCCATATCTGTTATTTTCATAGTTTTGATGTCTTCACTATTATTCTACAATGTAGAAAATAGTACAAATAAAGAAAAACCCTTGAATGAGTAGGTGTGTCCAAACTTTTGACTGGTACTGTATTAGTAAAGACTAGATTAAATTGAGAATAGTAAAATGGGTGAAAATATGATCACTTGATGAGAGAAGGCAAGGATCTGAGCTCAAGCTTTTTTTTTACTACTTTCTCAAATGATCAATCAACTACGAGCATCATCCAGGCATAAAGGACTACACGTCCCATGATTCTCTACAACTGAATCTCTGAAAGATGGTTGAATGCTGGTGACTTTTCTAACAATCCAACCTGAGCATATCTTTGGCAGAACAACAATATGCCACCATCCAATTTGAGATACGGAACTAGAACTATTCGTTTTGTAATAATTTTTTACATTTTGAACGCAGACTGATTATTTTCTATCAATTCCTAGTCTCATCACGCAGCTCATATATGTTTTGATTTCTAAGACATTTCTAAGGTTTGTATCATTCACAACTAAAGTTGCCAAATAACTATAAATCTAGCATACAGAACCTGTTTCAAATGATCACTTTTACACTCAACATGACCACTTCTTCTGCACACTCGCTCCAGAATGGGGAAAATATCCTTTCTATTTTACTCAGCTAAGTTCAATTATATTCTTCTCACTATAAAATCATATAATATAAAATAATGTCATGGGACTTATAAGCTTATCTTGTCAGCTAAATCAAATCAAATTTATTTATATAGCCCTTCTTACATCAGCTGATATCTCAAAGTGCTGTAGAGAAACCCAGCCTAAAACCGGCTAACAGCAAGCAATGCAGGTGTAGAAGCACGGTGGCTAGGAAAAGCTCCCTAGAAAGGCCAAAACCTAGGAAGAAACCTAGAGAGGAACCAGGCTATGAGGGGTGGCCAGTCCTCTTCTGGCTGTGCCGGGTGGAGATTATAACAGTGTCACGATCGTCAAAGGGAGAGAGAGAGGACCAAGGCGCAGCGTGTGAAAAATACATCTTCTCTTTATTTAGGAGATGAACGAACGAAGCAAAACAACAAATAGACGACCGTGAAGCTATAACCGAACAAAATGCAAACATGCAACCTAGACACAGACACAGACCTAGAAAATGACCCAACAAAAACATGATGCCTATGGCTGCCTAAAATATGGCTCCCAATCAGAGACAAATGAAAGACATCTGTCTCTGATTGAGAACCACTCAGGCAGCCATAGACATACCTAGAAACATTCACTCAACCATAGACATACCTAGAAACATTCACTCAACCATAGACATACCTAGAAACATTCACTCAACACAAACCCATACACTAAACCCAACACCCCCTTTTCCATATAACCACCCAAAACGAGACAAAACACAAACATTCCCCATGTCACACCCTGACCTAACTAAAATAATAAAGAAAACCAAGAATAATAAGGCCAGGGCGTGACAAACAGAACATGGCCAAGATGTTCAAATGTTCATAAATGACCAGCATGGTCAAATAATAATAATCACAGTAGTTGTCGAGGGTGAACAAGCCTACAGTCTATAACATGAGGCATAGCCAGATAACATACAGTATCTAGTCTGATAAATGAACAAGTCTACAGTCTATATCATAGCCAGATAACATACAGTATCTAGTCTGATAAATGAACAAGTCTACAGTCTATATCATAGCCAGATAACATACAGTATCTAGTCTGATAAATGAACAAGTCTACAGTCTATATCATAGCCAGATAACATACAGTATCTAGTCTGATAAATGAACAAGTCTACAGTCTATATCATAGCCAGATAACATACAGTATCTAGTCTGATAAATGAACAAGCCTACAGTCTATATCATGGAGCATAACCAGATAACATACAGTATCTAGTCTGATAAATGAACAAGCCTACAGTCTATATCATGGAGCATAACCAGATAACATACAGTATCTAGTCTGATAAATGAACAAGCCTACAGTCTATATCATGGAGCATAACCAGATAACATACAGTATCTAGTCTGATAAATGAACAAGCCTACAGTCTATAACATGGAGCATAGCCAGATAACATACAGCAGGACAACTCATATTCTGTTCTACTGAAATACATTTTCTCCATATCAGAATGTTTCTTTAGAACTAAAAGAAATAAATAATATATTTATTGTGATGCTGTAAATCCAATTGATTTATTCAACTTTTTTAAAATGTTGATGTTACAAAGGCTCATCATTCTTCATTATTAGTCACCGTGAGACTGGCAGCCATGACCACCACAGCCCTGTTCAGAACTATCTCGCTATCAACACTCTGAAGATGAGCAAGTAGGGGTGATGGGTGATGAGTGACACAAATGTTTGTGTCCTTACCTTGACAGCAGTCAATGGACAAGGAGACTGCAATCTAATATTTGGTTACCCACGGCCATCAACCATTAATATTAGTATTTCCTATGCAGAGCATTCCCAACCAATCTTCTCACTGTTTCTGCCATTTGCCTGTCTCCCCATCTAATTTCATTACTGTCTGAATAAAGTTTCAAACCATCTCAAAAAATATGTTAAGAAAAATATTTGCATACTTTTAAATTTCATCCTCCCCAAAAATCTCAAAGTAACAAAGTCTTCATTTCAGCATTCTGCATTCTGAATACACCTGACCTGTGTTCCCCCCCCCCCCCCCCTTCCCTGGTCCTCAGCCTAAGCCCCCCACATCTCCCTGGTCCTAAGCCTACCCCCCCCCCACACCTCCCTGGTCCTAAGCCTACCCCCCCCCCACACCTCCCTGGTCCTAAGCCTAAGCCATGTAAAAATACATAGAATTGCAGGAAATTAGCTTTAAAACAGTTTTTTTTAATTGGGGGAGGACCCACAGTCCCCCTTCTAGGCAAAATCTCACTCCAAGCTTTCATCAAAAGTTGGCAGCCCTGCTCCTACTAACTGTAAAGTTGGCAGCCCTGCTCCTACTAACTGTAAAGTTGGCAGCCCTGCTCCTACTAACTGTAAAGTTGGCAGCCCTGCTCCTACTAACTGTAAAGTTGGCAGCCCTGCTCCTACTAACTGTAAAGTTGGCAGCCCTGCTCCTACTAACTGTAAAGTTGGCAGCCCTGCTCCTACTAACTGTAAAGTTGGCAGCCCTGCTCCTACTAACTGTAAAGTTGGCAGCCCTGCTCCTACTAACTGTAAAGTTGGCAGCCCTGCTCCTACTAACTGTAAAGTTGGCAGCCCTGCTCCTACTAACTGTAAAGTTGGCAGCCCTGCTCCTACTAACTGTAAAGTTGGCAGCCCTGCTCCTACTAACTGTAAAGTTGGCAGCCCTGCTCCTACTAACTGTAAAGTTGGCAGCCCTGCTCCTACTAACTGTAAAGTTGGCAGCCCTGCTCCTACTAACTGTAAAGTTGGCAGCCCTGCTCCTACTAACTGTAAACCTACTCTTGATGAGGCACACGGAAAAACATCTGAACGCGGATGAGTTCTAGACATGATTTGTCTGTCGCAACATGTACTGCAGATCAAATACAATAGGAAATCAAAATTGCTCAATTCCTCTTCTATGAAATAGACACATTGTAACACGACACTGTAAACAGACACATTGTAACACTGTAACAAAGTCACAGTCCTTCCTTCCACCTAGCCTGGGGGTAGTAACAATGTTGCCCTTGGTGACTTTTCACTTCACCCCAATTATGACAGCTGTGTTCATAGACCTGATATTACAAAGTAACAACTTGGGGGGAAGGGTGGATGGGGAGTGGGGGTGCACTAGTTCTAGTTTAGATCCCGGAAATATGGATATCTTCCATGCATATGTATATAAGTAAACTCAGCTAGGGGTGCACCTGACATAGACCTTTCTTACCTTCGAGACGATCAACTCTTCTCCATGTTCAAGACCTCCTTTGAGCTGAAACCCCCAGGGCGCCCCACCCAGGAGTCGAGCCTCCAGAAACAGCGTCGTTCCTCGGTGTATGACTGTGCTGTAACTGGGGAGACTGCTATCCATAATCACTAGCACTGCCGAGGTAGCTTGGTCCTGGTGGCTCGGTCCTAATCAGTCCACCAGACCCACAGCAGAGGGGAAATGATTTCGAAAAAAAAATTGAATAAATGATTTGTTATATTTTCCTTTTCTTATTAAAGTTTTCTGCAGCGCATACCGAGGGGGGCATGTCCACTCCTAACAGACAGGGTAAATCATTTCCTAGCACTACCGAATCTTAGTCAGCGAATGAAACATGGTTTGCCTTCTCTCTCTCTCGCCGCAGTCTGTCTGTTGAAACAATTTTACTTCGTTCCAACAGTCAACAACAAGTGGTGAAAATGAAACGCTCCACAAACATAACATTAAATGGATGGAACAAACGAAAAAAACATGTTTACTTCAAATGGATTTGCAGATATCCCGTGGATAGCTTCACTTCTGATCGTTGGTCAGCCCTCTCTCCCTCTTACGAGTTCATTTTAGCATCACAATAGAATTTGCTACAATCCACTGGGCTGGGAGAAAGGCGAGCGCTCTTCTCTCCTCGGCGAGCTGGTTGCAGCGGGATCAGGTCAATTTGCCCCGTCAGAATTTTTTTTTGTTGCGCACCAGACACTTGATTCACCTACTTTCTCTAAAAGTTCTACCTTGATTCCCAATAGATTGAGAATATGGAAGTATTCAACAGGATAACATTTGAATCAATCTTGTCCCCTTGATGCGGTTCAGCATCCCCAGTCCAGTTCCATAGATGCAAAGTTTTGATACTATACTGCAGCAAGGAGAACGGCAAATAAGGTTTTGCCTCCCCCTCCTCGCCACTAGTGTTCTGCCAGCAGCACAAATGAGGACGCCACGTTCATATGGTAATGAAGGAACCTTCTAAATAAAAGTCCGACTTTCTAAATATTGCTATGTGGATAGTTTATTCAAATGATATTGAATTTTAATCAATGGCCACTTGTATTGTGCGAACAAGCTAAAGTGGGGTGGGAAATACCCAGTAGGGTCTCTACTAGTCATAGACTGTTCTCTCTGCTACCGCACGTCAAGCAGTACCGGCGCGCCAAGTCTAGGTCCAAGAGGCTTCTAGACAGCTTCTACCCCAAAGCCATAAGACTCCTGAACATCTAATCAAATGGCTACCCAGACTATTTGCATTGCCCCCCCCCCCCCCCCCCCTTTTACACCACTGCTACTCTCTGTTGTTATCATCTATGCATAGTCATTTTAATAACTCTACCTACATGTACATATTAACTACTTGTTACTTTTATTTCTTATTCTTATCTGTATTTTTTTAAACTGCATTGTTGGTTAGGGGCTCGTAAGTAAGCGTTTCACTGTAAGGTCTACACTTGTTGGTGTCTGGGAAAATGTATGGAGTAAAAAGTACATTATTTTCTTTAGGAATGTAGTGAAGTAAAAGTAAAAGTTGTCAGAAATATAAATAGTAAAGTAAAGTTCAGATATCCCCCCAAAAACGACTTAAGCAGTACTTTAAAGTATTTTTTACTTAAGTACTTTACACCACTGCATTTGAATCAACCCAAGGCCAGCCATCTTATCCTAGGAATGTCATGTTGCTATAGGTTTCTAGCACCCCAATTATGCATAGCCTTCCAACGATTTTCTTAAACCCACTTTGGTCGCCATCAATCCTAAGGTTGTCCTCTTCAACTTGGGTCTTGGACTGATTCATGGATCATATAGCCCATCTCGACAAATTGTAATTTGTGAGCAAATACAAGTGATTATTACTTGGCCTTTTGTCTTATTAGAAATTACAATGTTTAGCGTTCCACTTCCAAACATAAAAGGTGCCCACGACATTATTTTCAACCAAATGTTTAGAAAAGGGAGAAGCTCCACGTACACGCAGCAGTAATCAGAAGACAAACAATTTGGAACACCACTCCAGATATTCTTCTACTTTATGTGTCTCCCGTAAGGTCAAAAGTCACCGCTGTAATGTAACCCCCTCCCCCCCCTCCCCCCAATCTCACTTTATTGATCTTCTACCAGTTGGCAATGAGAGGCTGGGGCGGCAGGGTAGCCTAGTGCGTTGGACTAGTAACTGCAAAGGCTGCAAGTTCAAATCCACGAGCTGACAAGGTACAAATCTGTCGTTCTGCCCCTGAACAGGCAGTTAACCCACTGTTCCTAGGCCGTCACTAAAAATAAGAATGTGTTCTTGCCTCCCGGGTGGCGCAGTGGTCTAGGGCACTGCATCGCAGTGCTAGCTGCGCCACCAGAGTCTCTGGGTTCGCGCCCAGGCTCTGTCGCAGCTGGCCGCGACCGGGAGGTCCGTGGGGCGACGCACAATTGGGCTAGCGTCGTCCGGGTTAGGGAGGGTTTGGCCGGTAGGGATATCCTTGTCTCATCGCGCTCCAGCGACTCCTGTGGCGGGCCGGGCGCAGTGCGTGCTAACCAAGGGGGCCAGGTGCACGGTGTTTCCTCCGACACATTGGTGCGGCTGGCTTCCGGGTTGGAGGCGCGCTGTGTTAAGAAGCAGTGCGGCTTGGTTGGGTTGTGCTTCGGAGGACGCGTGGCTTTCGACCTTCGTCTCTCCCGAGCCCGTACGGGAGTTGTAGCGATGAGACAAGATAGTAATTACTAGCGATTGGATACCACGAAAATTGGGGAGAAAGGGGATACATTTAAAAAAAAAAAAAAAATGTGTTCTTAACTAACTTGCCTTGTTAAATAAATGTAAAATAAAAAAAAGAGTTATTCCAACGTGTGACTATTTCCCCCATATCATCTTGAGGGTAAAGCCTTTCCTGTTTTTTTTTCTTCACGTTTCATGAAGAAAACATTCGCTTTCAAAGAATGTCACAAAATATTACTTAAAGCAAAGAGTAGGAGTCCAAATCAGAAATTCAGCAAAGTCATTTCACAGTTGGACGCAGTGAAAACAGGACAGACTACCAAACCATTTCTTCATCAGAGGCTTCAAAACAGCGATATATACGTGACATTATAGAATCTTTTGTTAAGGAAATGCTACCTGCAAATTTCTTAACCAATGATTTCCTCCACATTCATAGTTTATACTCTCAAAATTGCAGTCAGTGCTAGAAAGCCATATATAGTCAGAGTAAAAAAACAAATAGTTGAACCAAGTCATATTTCAGTAAGAGGCATCAAAGAATTTCTTTCACTGCAAGCATCCCAACAAAACAAGATTTGTAAAAATTGCCAACAGCTTCCAACAGTCAAGCTTTAATGTCATCCATTCTCCAAAGACATTACTTGTGAAGGTAGACAGGCCGGCAAAGAGCTGTTTACCCAAGAGCTTTTAATGTCATCCATTCTCCAAAGACATTACTTGTGAAGGTAGACAGGCCGGCAAAGAGCTGTTTACCCAAGAGCTTTAATCTATCCTGCTTCATATATAACATACACCACTTAGAATGATCCAGTATTGCAGCATTTTCAGATAATTACCCATTGGTAAAATCGAACACACTACACGACAAGCTCTGGTATACAGTGCTTTACTTGGACTGCAATAGGTACCGGGTACTCATTTTGGGTGCCGGGTACTGTTTCCATTTAAGTGCAGGAGCTCGTCAATACTTTATAGCTAATATTCTACAAGAGGAACAAGAGCTCAAGCTGTATAACATTTGAGGTGCCGGTACTCTTGCCCAAGTCCTGCTGGTATATCGACTGCACTCGAGTATCAAAATCGAGTGTGGGCGTTTACCTTAGAGACGGTCCAATAATTCCTGAAGCAAGCTGTGTTCTTTCTGGTATCATACGGGAAATAAACACAATGGAAAAAAGTATTACATTTTCTTCAGAAAGACAAAAGTCATCTGTACTCTCAAGAGTGACAAAGAATGACTCATCTAGGTCTAAACGTCTTATTCCAAAGACAACCAAAAACTCTTCCATCTCCACTTACTAAAGAGGATTATAAAATGTCAAGCAATGACAACAAGTGGTTCAATGACTGAATAGTTGACGGGTACAATTATCTTTTGAAGTCACATCTGAAGGGAACAATTTGTGTTGATGTCCCCTGTGTTTTGTTTTTTTGCGAGTCAGGAATTTCAGAGTTTGTTTTTGTGACAGCAAAGAAGTTATGCCAAATGTGCTTGGAACGGAGGAACGGGGAACAATTGGTGGCGTTTTGAGCATGTGATAGTTATAACCATAAATATGCAACATATAATTAGTAGCAGTACTTGCATTACATCTTAAAATGATGGATTCCTTAAGCCAGTATGAAAGAGAATTAAAACATACACTACTTCCACATCAGAAATACCTGACATTACACTATCTGGCAATGCATGGGGGTTGTAGTGGATGTGACACCAAACTCTGAATTTTCTCATCGGTACCTCCATTTTAGAAACCAGTCAGACGGTAGTAGTTGTGGTGTTTATGTGTGCTTATTCTCTAAAGGCAGTCTTATTAGAGGGCAATGCCAATACGTTTTGTCACAATGGCATACGACAGTATGTTTTATATCAGTTAGAAAGAAAAATTACAACGGAATCCATTTTAAAACGACAGAAAATGCCTTTTGCTGACCTTGATTGAAAATCACCACATCTCTGTGTTATGCATTATCTTTCAATCTTGTCTGTGTTATTGGTGTACTTGGTCTTTACAGTACACTGCTAACCTGGATAGAAAAGCAACACAGAGAGAGGCCTATAACTACACGCCAGTATGTGTTCCATGTACAGTCTATTACAGAGTATGTGGGGGCAGAATGAAAAGCCAGCAGCAGGCCTTGTGACACAGTCCCCCTCCAAAACGAACCATATTTGGTTAGTAGAGACCCTACTGAGTATTTCCCATCCCACTTTAGCTGAGACAGGTAGAAAAGTTCTCCCTACAAGCC
The DNA here is from genome assembly GCF_045679555.1 of Salvelinus alpinus. Lineage (NCBI taxonomy): Eukaryota > Metazoa > Chordata > Actinopteri > Salmoniformes > Salmonidae > Salvelinus > Salvelinus alpinus. The sequence goes on along the minus strand of NC_092103.1, from coordinate 45,416,684 downwards.
AATAAGTATCCCATATACCGTGTATTGCAGTGAATGGAGTGGGTCGAGTAAGGAGTCAGCTGTATTAAACCTGTTGCCAAGCACAAGAGACACATTTAAGTTTTGCAGGCTATTGAGTAAATCCAATAACATATATTTGTATTTTATTAAAAGTGTATTTCTTTAAATATAGCCTACACAATCGCGTTCATCATACAAGTATTTGTATAAACTTTCAAAAATAAATGCTGAAATAAATAAAACACTATGTGTTAAAAAATTACGTAAAATTAACAAAACAGTTGTACTGCGCTGGAGGTAAAAATATATATTTAAATTCCCAGTTTAGCATGTCTTTGCAGTGGGACTCTTATTTTAAAAAAAATAATACTCGATCGTCCCGCCAGCATAATATCCTGCTGCTAGGAGAACGGTAATCTCCTCTCAGTCAATGATTGAAGTAGGGTAGTGCGCATGTGCTGAGGAAAAGTAGTCTACGGTCGTCACTAGTTACCACAGCAACAAAGTCATAAGGCCCGCCTATTTCTACAATTTCTCGTCTTGAAATGTAATTTTATATCTAACCTTAACCCTAACCTTAACCACACAGCTAACCTTATGCCTAACCCTAACCTTAAATGAACACTAAAAAGCGAATTGTTGTTTTCATATATTTTTTTAAATATAGCCAATTTATGACTTTGTGATTGTGGTAACTAGTGGAAACCGTAGCCTACCCGGCCCGCTTCTTAAAAATTCAAACTGTCGAGATCGTACAGAAACCAAATTACATACGTGCTTTAGTTTATTCAACACCATGAAATGTATTTTTAACTATCCTGACACACATACTGGAAGCGCAAACACAGCATCCATCCCACGCCATCATTCCGTAATTGTGTTTGTTTTGGCTAAACGTCTATTGATTGCGTCATCGAAATTCAAAACAAGGGGAGAATAACAGAATATGAGATTACCGCTTTTGTATTTAGTTTTAGTTTTATTCAATTGTATTAGTCCTATGTACATGATAGGTTGCAGGTTCCTTCTCGACAATACAACAATAAGAAATAATACAAGATAAGAATATGAACATGAAGTAAATGGCAGTAGAATAGAATAAACATTTTAGCATCAGTAGAATACAGGAAGGAACTATTTATAGTCCAATATTTGCAGGTGTATTGGGGAAGGGGGGTGGGGGTAAGTGTAGACCTATGACTAAATCCAACAGTCTTTTTACACTGGGCACACACTAGTTGAATCTATGTTGTTTCCACATTATTTCACGTTGAAATTAAGTTAAACCAACGTGTAATAGACGTTGAATTGACGTCTGTGTCCAGCGTGCCCAGGTTATGTGCTTCCTTATAAGTGTAAGGACACCTGTTGAGAGTACTAAACTGAGCTGGTATTAAATGAGTAGTCTGGGTAGATGTGACACCTTACCTGACATTACCAAAGCTCTTTAAATAAACAACAACAACTACATATTAGGTTTTCTCAAATTCTCCCTCAGGTTATCCCTGTCTTATTTATGTCAGTCGGACGTGTACTGGTTAGATGACCAACAGATCACACACGTTGCACCAGTTTCCAACTAAGAGGGAGTGTGTTTACACTAATCTGCATTCCTTTGTTACTGTGTCGAAATGGAGGTAATGAATCAGCTATAAACCAATTGCCTCACCTCTCACACTGAGATGTAGATAACCAATCAGTCTGACAGAAAATAAAGAATTTATATTCTATTCTACAATTACACTCTATTATAAGTACATTATTCTTGGGTAGACCAACACAGGGCTTGCTACCCCTCTCGGTGTCTCAAAATAGCCTCTGTCTTGCTTGTCAGTGTTACTGTACTGATGCAATAAGTCAGCATGGAGATGCTATTGAAAGTGTCTGTGGTTGTGTTGATGAACTGTGTCGATAAATACTAATCTCCATCCACTGATAGTGAACACCGTTAGAGGTCCTCCTGGCTCCTGTTCAGACGAATGAGGTCACCAGGTCCCGATGCAGTCAGGAATGTTTCCTAACTGTGAGTAGCTGGATTTTGAAGTAGGAGGGTCTCGCACTGTCTGAACAACACGTTCCTCTATCCATGGACCCTGGAGTCAATGTTGAAGTGTGTTTGGGGGGGGGGGGGGGGGGGGGGCATGTGTGTGTGTGTGTGTGTGTGTGGGGAGGTGGGAGGGGGGGGGGGTATGGGGGTGCCAGGGGAGGTTATGTGGTGTATATTTAAGATGGCTTACAGGATGTTTGGTAATGAGATGACCCCTGATGGACCCCTGATTACCACCCTTTCTGGTACCAATGCTTCTCTTTCATAACAGATCATCAAAAAGGCAATTGTTTCAAAACTGTAAAGCACACTTTAAATGGACTAAATACTGCACCAAATCATACAGTCACTTTTTACACCAAACTTAAATCATTGTTTCATCTAGATATACATGTTTCACATTGCAATACATGTTCGTATGAAGTAGTTGCCTTTCACAACGCAATGGTCACATTACTTTTGTTATGATTCTCTTTTCTTTTGCTCAAATACATTTTTACTATTACTTAATCTGACTGCTCTTATGATAATTACTAAACCATTTTGTAAAACCTAGAGATTTTAAATTGGTTTGTCTACTACAGATTCTGAGAACTACATAAAGAAAATATTTGTCTGTAAAGTAGAAACATATACTGAGTATACAAAACATTAAGAACACCTGCTCTTCCCATGACGTAGACTGACCAGGAGAATACAGGAGAAAGCTATGATCCCTTATTGATGTTCACTTCAATCAGTGTAGATGAAGGGGAGGAGACAGGTTAAAGAAGGATTTTTTAAGCCTTGAGACAATTGAGACATGGATTGTGTATGTGTGCCATTCAGAGGGTGAATGGGAAAGACAAAATATTTAAGTGCCTTTAAATGGGGTATGGTAGTAGGTGCCAGGCGCACCGGTTTGTGTCAAGAACTGCAACGCTGCTGGGTTTTTCAACACAGTTTCCCGTGTCTATCAAGACTGGTCCACCACTCAAAGGACCTCCAGCCAACTTGACACAACTGTGGGAAGCATTTTAGTCAATATGGGCCAGTATCCCTGTGGAACGCTTTCAACACCTTGTAGAGTCAATGCCCAGAAGAGTGGAGGCTATTATAGCAGGAAAGGGGGGACCAACTCCATATTAATACCCATGATTTTGGAATGAGATGTTCGACGGGAAGGTGTCCACATACTTTTGGTCATGTAGTGTATGAGTGAAATGAGTTTAGATTTGGGTCCCCCCAACAACAGACATGTCATCCGTAGCCTATACAAGCTAATAGCGAATGGAGGAAGCGGTTCCTGCGGTTACGTTTTTAATATCCCAGGTAGCCTATTACGGTTGTAAAGCGGATTAACTTGGTTTATTTTAGGAGTTGATAAATAAATAAAGAAGCACCTCAAATCTGGGATCCTCCTCTTTTTAATAGTGGCCATTCAAAACTCTCTTTGTTTTTGTCACAAGCAATTGCGCAATGATTGGGCTTATAAGAACACGTTTCACTAGGCTTTTGTAGGTTAAGCCTGATCTCTCAAACCCTGTTCCATGGGTCATATGCTTGTTATAGAGAGTTATTTGTGCAACTTAAGTTATGATAGAAACCTTAGAATGTCTTAGAGATCCAAACATATATGGGATTCATGGTGTCCTCTTTCTTGTTCAGCACAACCAGTGCAGGGCCTAATATTCTCACCCATCAGACTATACTCGTTGTAATCTTGACTACTAAATAATATGTGTGAAATAATTTGATTTAGAATGCGCCATTATCAGCAGGGTATGCACCTGTAGGAACAAGGTAGGGGGGAAAAAACGACATGTCATCCGTATGCACTCGAATAGCGAATGGAGACGCTTTTCCTGGGTTTCGTTTTCATGACAACCAGGTTGGCTATGCCGGTTGTAAACCCGAAGCGATGTGCTGTTGAAAAATAAATACTGTGTCGAAGTGGTTAGGCTTTCACAGATCACACACGTTGCACCAGTTTCTAACTAAGAGGGAGTGTGTTTACACTAATCTGCATTCCTTTGTTACTGTGTCGAAATGGAGGCAATGAATCAGCTATAAACCAATTGCCTCACCTCTCACACTGAGATGTAGATAACCAATCAGTCTGACAGAAAATAAAGAATTTCTATTCTATTCTACAATTACACTCTATTATAATGACATTATTCTTGGGTAGACCAACACAGGGCTTGCTACCCCTCTCGGTGTCTCAAAATAGCCTCTGTCTTGCTTGTCAGTGTTACTGTATTGATGCAATAAGTCAGCATGGAGATGCTATAGAAAGTGTCTGTGGTTGTGTTGATGAACTGTGTCGATAAATACTCATCTCCATCCACTGATAATGAACACCGTTAGAGGTCCTCCTGGCTCCTGTTCAGATGAATGAGGTCACCAGGTCCCGATGCAGTCAGGAATGTTTCCTAACTGTGAGTAGCTGGATTTTGAAGTAGGAGGGTCTCGCACTGTCTGAACAACACGTTCCTCTATCCATGGACCCTGGAGTCAATGTTGAAGTGTGTTTGGGGGAGGGGGAGGGGGGGGGGGCATGTGTGTGTTTGTGTATGTTTGTGTGCATGTGCGTGGGTGTGTGTGTGTGTTTGTGTGTGTTTGTGTGCATGTGCGTGGGTGTGTGTGTGTTTGTGTGTGTTTGTGTGCATGTGCGTGGGTGTGTGTGTGTGTTTGTGTGTGTTTGTGTGCATGTGCGTGGGTGTGTGTGTGTGTTTGTGTGTGTTTGTGTGCATGTGCGTGGGTGTGTGTGTGTGTTTGTGTGCATGTGCGTGGGTGTGTGTGTTTGTGTATGTTTGTGTGCATGTGCGTTGGTGTGTGTGTGTGTTTGTGTGTGTTTGTGTGCATGTGCGTGGGTGTGTGTGTGTGTTTGTGTATGTTTGTGTGCATGTGCGTGGGTGTGTGTGTGTGTTTGTGTGTGTTTGTGTGCATGTGCGTGGGTGTGTGTGTGTGTTTGTGTATGTTTGTGTGCATGTGCGTGGGTGTGTGGCAGGGAAGGTTATGTGGTGTATATTTAAGATGGCTTACAGGATGTTTGGTAGGTGAGATGACCTCTGATGGACCCCCTTTCTGGCACCACTGCTTCTCTTCCATATTTTGTTATTGTTCTAAAGTCCAGGGGTGGAATTGGTATGTGAGTGGAGTTCCCAAAGTTAAATGATCATGTAAATGTATGTTTCTTACGTAGGGTCCTAGGATTTGTTAATGGTTTCTTACATAGAGTCCTAGGATTTGTTCATGGTTTCTAGGTAGAGTCCTAGTATTTGTTCATTGTTTCTTACGTAGAGTCCTAGGATTAGCTCATTGTTTCTTACGTAGAGTCCTAGGATTAGCTCATTGTTTCTTACGTAGGGTCCTAGGATTTGTTCATTGTTTCTTACGTAGAGTCCTAGGATTAGCTCATTGTTTCTTACGTAGAGTCCTAGGATTAGCTCATTGTTTCTTACGTAGAGTCCTAGGATTAGCTCATTGTTTCTTACGTAGGGTCCTAGGATTAGCTCATTGTTTCTTACGTAGGGTCCTAGGATTTGTTCATTGTTTCTTACGTAGAGTCCTAGGATTAGCTCATTGTTTCTTACGTAGAGTCCTAGGATTAGCTCATTGTTTCTTACGTAGAGTCCTAGGATTTGTTCATTGTTTCTTACGTAGAGTCCTAGGATTAGCTCATTGTTTCTTACGTAGAGTCCTAGGATTTGTTCATGGTTTCTTACGTAGAGTCCTAGGATTTGTTCATGGTTTCTTACGTAGAGTCCTAGGATTTGTTCATGGTTTCTTACGTAGAGTCCTAGGATTTGTTCATGGTTTCTTACGTAGAGTCCTAGGATTTGTTCATGGTTTCTAGGTAGAGTCCTAGGATTAGTTCATGGTTTCTAGGTAGAGTCCTAGGATTAGCTCATTGTTTCTTACGTAGAGTCCTAGGATTTGTTCATGGTTTCTAGGTAGAGTCCTAGGATTAGCTCATTGTTTCTTACGTAGAGTCCTAGGATTTGTTCATGGTTTCTTACGTAGAGTCCTAGGATTTGCTCATTACGTAGAGTCTGTCACGTTCGTCGTAACGAGGAGACCAAGGCGCAGCGTGGTATGCGTACATTCTTCTTTATTATAAGAATGAACACTAAACAAAACTAACAAAATAACAAAACGAACCGTGAAGCTATACAACGAGTGCTGAAACAGGCAACTACACATAGACAAGAACCCACAAAACCAAAATGGAAAATGGCAACCTAAATAGGATCCCAAAGATTTGGTACCCTCAACAACAGACATGTCATCCGTAGCCTATATAAGCTAATAGCGAATGGAGGAAGCGGTTCGTGCGGTTACGTTTTTAATATCCCAGGTAGCCTACTACGGTTGTAAAGCGGATTAACGTGGTTTATTTTAGGCGTTGATAAATAAATAAAGAAGCCTTATAAATCTGGGATCCTCCTCTTTTTAATAGTGGCCATTCAAAACTCTGTTTGTTTTTCTTCACAAGCAATTGCGCAATGATTGGGCTTATAAGAACACGTTTCACTCGGCTTTTGTAGGTTAAGCCTGATCTCTCAAACCCTGTTCCAGGGGTCATATAAGCTTATTATAGAGAGTTATTTGTGCAACTTTAGTTATGATAGAAACCTTAGAATGTCTTAGAGATCCAAACATATATGGGATTCATGGTGTCCTCTTTCTTGTTCAGCACAACCAGTGCAGGGCCTAATATTCTCACCCATCAGACTATACTCGTTGTAATCTTGACTACTAAATAATATGTGTGAAATAATTTGATATAGAACGGGCCATTATCAGCAGGTTATGCACCTGTAGGAACAAGGTAGGGGAAAACGACATGTCATCTGCATGCACTCGAATAACGAATGGAGACGCTTTTCCTAGCCACTGTGCTTCTACATCTGCATTGCTTGCTGTTTGGGGTTTTAGGCTGGGTTTCTGTACAGTACTTTGTGACATCTGCTGATTTAAAAAGCTCTCCATAAATACATTTGATTGATTTTCCTGTCCTGCTAAGCATTCAAAATGTAACGAGTACTTTTGGGTGTCTGGGAAAATGTATAGAGTAAAAAGTACATTATTTTCTTTAGTAATGTAGTGAAGTAAAAGTAAAAGTTGCCAAAAATATAAATACTAAAGTATAGCTACCCCAAAAAACTACTTAAGTTGTACTTTAAAATATTTTTACTTAAGTACTTTACACCACTGATCAAAACTCTGTTTTCACATGCAATTGCATGACTGCATGATTGCATGATTATAAGAACACATTTCATTCCATGCATCAAAAAGCTGTTTGAGGAGCTGACTCTTGCAGCGCCACAGGTGATATTCAAATTCAACCAATAGAGCCCTGAGTACCAGGCAGTTAGGACCTGATGGAGGGACAATAGAGCCTTGAGTACCAGGCAGTTAGGACCTGATGGAGGGACAATAGAGCCCTGAGTACCAGGCAGTTAGGACCTGATGGAGGGACAATTGAGCCCTGAGTACCAGGCCATTAGGACCTGATGGAGGGACAATAGAGCCCTGAGTACCAGGCAGTTAGGACCTGATGGAGGGACAATTGAGCCCTGAGTACCAGGCCATTAGGACCTGATGGAGGGACAATAGAGCCCTGAGTACCAGCCAGTTAGGACCTGATGGAGGGACAATAGAGCCCTGAGTACCAGGCCATTAGGTCCTGATGGAGGGACAATAGAGCCCTGAGTACCAGGCCATTAGAACCTGATGGAGGGACAATAGAGCCCTGAGTACCAGGCCATTAGGTCCTGATGGAGGGACAATAGAGCCCTGAGTACCAGGCCATTAGGACCTGATGGAGGGACAATAGAGTGCTGAGTAACAGGCCATTAGGACCTGATGGAGGGACAATAGAGCCCTGAGTACCAGGCAGTTAGGACCTGATGGAGGGACAATAGAGCCCTTGAGTACCAGGCCATTAGGACCTGATGGAGGGACAATAAAGCCCTGAGTACCAGGCCATTAGTGACTTGAGGGCCGTTAGCAAGTTTGGTAGGCTAATAACAACCATCAGCGCCATTCATTTACAGCGCAAAGTGTAGGAGTAGCCTAGTTACCATGACTCAGCGGTCACCTGGAATTTGACTGCCAGTGTGGTGGTAATACGGTCACCGTAACAGCTCTGTTTCAACCCGTGTCAGATCTAAGATACCATATTGTACACACAGTACCAACACATACATAAGGATACTAATACAGCCTGTACCACGTTTTGACACCTTATCCAAAGTGATTTAAAAACAGGCCTAAAAACAGGCTAGCTGAAGTGGATGGTGAATGATGCCAAGGGGAATGATGAAGACAAAGTAAATGTCATGAAATCTCATTGTCTTTGCCTTTTAATTGATCAAATATTACATTTTATTTCATTTTGGATCACAGGTAAAATGCAGCAATTCATTTTCATTACTCATCAAGAGAAGGAAGGGGAAGTAGGGGGAGGGGAAGTTTCTTCAACCAAACTCATTTACACCCATCTATCCATTCTGTCACCCCCCACATCCCTCCATACAAGTGCCATCTTTCAACTTTCAGTAAAAACCCTACTCCTAAGGAAATTTTTACATGGAATTAAACTGATTTAATCAAAGAACAGTTAGACAAGAGTGAGCTAAATTTAGAATGAGGGGGTGCCTACAAGCAAAGCAACTTCCCCAAATTATCCTGGAGACTAGGAGAGAGAACATGGAGCAGATCATTAAAATTCTGTGAGAGGAACGCACTATTTAAACACAGGTAACAAGTGTGGAAGGACCACCAGAGGGCAGGCTGGGCTCACAGATAGTAGCCCAGCCAGGCATGTGAGTCAAGGTGATCACAGACAATTAAGCACAGCTGACGGTACAAATGACTTATTCTCTTTCCCCTACAAGAGAGAGGTGGGAACCGGCAGTGAGGAGAGGAGGGAACCGGCAGTGAGGAGAGGAGGGAACCGGCAGTGAGGAGAGGAGGGGACCGGCAGTGAGGAGAGGAGGGGACCGGCAGTGAGGAGAGGAGGGGACCGGCAGTGAGGAGAGGAGGGGACCGGCAGTGAGGAGAGGAGGGGACCGGCAGTGAGGAGAGGGGGGAACCGGCAGTGAGGAGAGGAGGGAACCGGCAGTGAGGAGAGGAGGGAACCGGCAGTGAGGAGAGGAGGGAACCGGCAGTGAGGAGAGGAGGGAACCGGCAGTGAGGAGAGGGGGGAACCGGCAGTGAGGAGGGGATGGAACCGGCAGTGAGGAGGGGAGGGAACCGGCAGTGAGGAGGGGAGGGAACCGGCAGTGAGGAGAGGAGGGAACCGGCAGTGAGGAGAGGAGGGAACCGGCAGTGAGGAGAGGAGGGAACCGGCAGTGAGGAGAGGATGGAACCGGCAGTGAGGAGAGGAGGGAACCGGCAGTGAGGAGGGGAGGGAACCGGCAGTGAGGAGAGGAGGGAACCGACAGTGAGGAGAGGAGGGGACCGGCAGTGAGGAGAGGAGGGAACTGGCAGTGAGGAGAGGAGGGAACTGGCAGTGAGGAGAGGAGGGAACCGGCAGTGAGGAGAGGATGGAACCGACAGTGAGGAGAGGAGGGGACCGGCAGTGAGGAGAGGAGGGAACCGGCAGTGAGGAGGGGAAAAGAAAGAAAGGAGAAGACGTACCTTTCGGAAGGCGAAAAGAAGAAGACAAACTCCTTCTGGGGGATGGCCACCACGAGAGGGGAGCTATCCACGAACGAACCATTAAGACTGTGACAAATCCGTGATTTATGTTATAGTTTAAAGATACTCGTCTCGTGTTCCTTTTCCGTGTGTAAAGAAGAAGATTTATGTCTTCCTTGGGAGATCATCATTGATTGTGTTTGAGTTGAAAGAAATCCCTCAATAGAGAACTTTGTTCAATCAAGAAAACCTACTCCTGACTCGTTTATTCCACCTTTCCGCTTTAGAGTGACGCCAAATGACTTGGTCCGCTCACACAAGTAAGTAGCCTGATGTGGACAACCATTCAAACAACTTGACAGTGTCGAGGAGTCATCTATAGGTAATACCACATGTCAAGAGAGAGAGAGACCTTGAGAGCAGCATGCCAAACAGGAAGTGTAAAGAAGGAGCTTTCCTTGAAGAATGGGGAAGGAGAGGAGGGTCTCAGTTGAGGTCCAAACATTTTGATATGTTCTGTCCAGTTGTCCCTCAAACAGGTCTGCAGGTACCATCAACCACACCATCTGTCAGGATGGTCAAGACAGACATCAAATAATCACTGTTGAGCATTCCATTTTAAAATAGTGTAAAACTGTTCTAGAATCTTATTGTCTCAGTACTGCCGGGTACAGCAGGGTTAGAGAGATATGCAGACATAGAGTCATGGTGCCAGGCTTATTGCTTCTCATCAGGGTGTTGTAGGAGGTGGTAGTGCAGAACCGGGAGAGCATCATGTCCACTGGATAGGGCTGAGTGACAGAACTGTGTGTGTGTAACAGGGTTATATTGGTGATTCCCCTTGCCACTTAAGCCAATGGGTTTTTGGTTTTATTTTTGTCTTGCCTTCACCTACTCAACATGGCATCTTATTGGCTGGTTTGCGTAGCTTGCTTACGAGGGAGAATCGTCCCAGTGAACAAGCACCAAACCAGCGTGCGTGAGTGCAGAGTTGGATGGTGAGCCGTGCAATTTTGTGCTGTTTCTATGAGAATAATCTCCATGACTGGTGCTACAAGTTGGAGTTCGTGTCGATGATTGATTGTACACAACGCAAGACGAGTACTGTTACTGATTGTCAAGCAAATAACTGCCGGTCTCAAGGAAATTGACCGTTAATTAACATAAACACATTTAGCATCTCCTGTCTTCCACGCATGACCTACAAGGTCTGATGCAGACCTTTGCAACAGCTACATTTTAAAATCAATTATATAATAAATCCCTGTAATATAGTATACACCTTCACTATAAATCCCTGTAATATAGTCTACACCATCACAATAAATCCCTGTAATATAGTCTACCTACACCGTCACAATAAATCCATGTAATATAGTCTACACCATCACAATAAATCCCTGTAATATAGTCTGCCTACACCATCACAATAAATCCATGTAATATAGTCTACCTACACCATCACAATAAATCCCTGTAATAAAGTCTACACCGTCACAATAAATCCATGTAATATAGTCTACACCATCACAATAAATCCATGTAATATAGTCTACCTACACCATCACAATAAATCCATGTAATATAGTCTACACCATCACAATAAATCCATGTAATATAGTCTACACCATCACAATAAATCCCTGTAATATAGTCTACCTACACCATCACAATAAATCCCTGTAATATAGTCTACACCGTCACAATAAATCCATGTAATATAGTCTACACCATCACAATAAATCCATGTAATATAGTCTACCTACACCATCACAATGAATCCCTGTAATATAGCCTACACCGTCACAATAAATCCATGTAATATAGTCTACACCATCACAGTAAATCCATGTAATATAGTCTACACCGTCACAATAAATCCATGTAATATAGTCTACACCGTCACAATAAATCCATGTAATATAGTCTACACCATCACAATAAATCCATGTAATATAGTCTACACCATCACAATAAATCCATGTAATATAGTCTACACCGTCACAATAAATCCATGTAATATATTCTACACCGTCACAATAAATCCATGTAATATAGTCTACACCTTCACAATAAATCCATGTAATATAGTCTACACCATCACAATAAATCCCTGTAATATAGTCTACACCATCACAATGAATCCATGTAATATAGTCTACACCGTCACAATAAATCCATGTAATATAGTCTGCCTACACCGTCACAATAAATCCATGTAATATAGTCTGCCTACACCGTCACAATAAATCCATGTAATATAGTCTGCCTACACCGTCACAATAAATCCATGTAATATAGTCTACCTACACCGTCACAATAAATCCATGTAATATAGTCTACACCGTCACAATAAATCCATGTAATATAGCCTACACCGTCACAATAAATCCATGTAATATAGTCTACACCGTCACAATAAATCCATGTAATATAGTCTACACCGTCACAATAAATCTATGTAATATAGTCTACACCATCACAATAAATCCATGTAATATAGTCTACACCGACACAATAAATCCATGTAATATAGTCTACACCATCACAATAAATCCCTGTAATATATTCTACACCGTCACAATAAATCCATGTAATATAGTCTACACCATCCCAATAAATCCATTATTTTTAGGTCTAAAGAAACATGATATGAAGAAAATGTGGTCTTATGTTCGGCCCTGATCTGGCTATGCCATATGGCTGTGGGCTACACTAGTTCATTTAGCAGACAAGTTTTGCTTCGAATTCTGTGGCATTATTTTATAGTATGAAGAATACAATTGAACATTGCTGAGTAAAATAGAAAGGATATTTTCTCCAAATTATTTGAGAGAGTGTGGAGGTATTCTATGTTGAGCGGTTAACAAAGAAACAGGTCCTCCTATATGCTTAATTTAGAGTTATTTATATAACTTTAGTTGTGATATAAACATTGGGCTTAATGTTTTGATTTGTAATACATTCTAAGGCTGCATGATGCGACTCTAATGATGATTTGAAAAAAGTCGCATGAAAGGCACAAGCTCTGCTTTGTTTTTTTTTGCGCAGGCTGTACACACTTCATCAGTCTCTCATTCACAATTTGACAAGGACTTGATAATGCCTCGAATTTCCCTGTCGGCATCCCCTTTGTGTGGCAGTAACGCCGCCTAAAAAAATCCATGCCATTTGCGGCCAGTGGCCGTTGTGCCCTTGGGCTGAATATAACAATTATAATTATCTTCTCCCTGCTGCGTGCTCCGAAGCACCTCTCACTCTACATGGCTCTCTCAGATATCTCAATTCTTATTTGCTAATGCCCGTCACGTGATCGGGTCCTTCTCACAGGCTATAAGTGAAGACAGACACACCGAATTCTGAGGCGCATTTTAGAGATGTTGGAAGAAATGTCAACATTTACTTTTCTTTAGCCAATAAAATGAGTAGGCTTAAAAAACAGCAAAAGTACTAGCCTATGTCAATCTACTATCCCCCACAGTACAAAAGTTGACCTATTCTATTCTGTGTGAGAAATAGGGACAGTTGTGGGATGTGATGAATCCCAAATTAATACAACCACTAGCATTAAAACATTATTTTTAAAGCAATGAGAATGACTCAACAAATCTGAACGTTTAGCTTAAAATGTTAATAAACAATTAGGCTATTTCATCACATTAGAAGCGCAGCAATGCACACACAGCAGTAGGCTATACGCTCGAATGTTCCAAAATAACAATCAATTAGCGGGAAAACCCCATTCTAAAGAGTGACTCGAGCCTAACTGTATGCCAGTTAGGCTCTACACCTATTGTAAAGCAGAATCAGCTGTCATCAAGGCAAAGGGCGGCTACTTTGAAGAATCTCAAATATAAAATATATTTTGATTTGTTTAACACTTTTTTGGTTGCTACATGATCAAATCAAATCAAATGTATTTATATAGCCCTTCTTACATCAGCTGATATCTCAAAGTGCTGTACAGAAACCCAGCCTAAAACCCCAAACAGCAAGCAATGCAGGTGTAGAAGCACGGTGGCTAGGAAAAACGAAAGGCCAGAACCTAGGAAGAAACCTAGAGAGGAACCAGGCTATGAGAGGTGGCCAGTCCTCTTCTGGCTGTGCCGGGTGGAGATTGTAACAGAACATGGCCAAGATGTTCAAATGTTCATAAATGACCAGCATGGTCAAATAATAATAATCACAGTAGTTGTCGAGGGTGCAGCAAGTCAGCACCTCAGGAGTAAATGTCAGTTGGCTTTTCATAGCTGATCATTAAGAGTATCTCTACCGCTCCTGCGGTCTCTAGAGAGTTGAAAACAGCAGGTCTGGGACAGGTAGCAGGTCCGGTGAACAGGTAAGGGTTCCATAGCCGCAGGAAGAACAGTTGAAACTGGAGCAGCAGCACGGCCAGGTGGACTGGGGACAGCAAGGAGTCATCATGCCAGGTAGTTCTGAGGCATGGTCCTAGGGCTCAGGTCCTCCGAGAGAGAGAAAGAAAGAGAGAAAGAGAGAATTAGAGAGAGCATACTTAAATTCACACAGGACACCGGATAAGACAGGAGAAGTACTCCAGATATAACAAACTGACCCTAGCCCCCCGACAGATAAACTGCTGCAGCATAAATACTGGAGGCTGAGACAGGAGGGGTCAGGAGACACTGTGGCCCCATCCGATGATACCCCCGGACAGGGCCAAACAGGAAGGATATAACCCCACCCACTTTGCCAAAGCACAGCCCCCACACCACTAGAGGGATATCTTCAACCACCAACTTACCATCCTGAGACAAGGCCGAGTATAGCCCACGTGTTATTTCTTCATAGTTTTGATGTCTTCACGATTATTCTACAATGTAGAAAATAGTAAAAATAAAGAAAAACCCTTGAATAAGTAGGTGTGTCCAAACTTTTGACTGGTACTGTATATATATATATATATATTTATTTTTTATGCCCAGCTCATGAGGCCCCTTGGTGATGTGAGGCCTGAGGAAATTGCCTCTTCTGCCTAATGGTAAATCCGCCAGTGGACTTAACTGCAGCTGGGCTGAATTAGCCAGCATCAAAAAGTACCGTTTTCTTTGTTTTCATATTCAGAGCTAGTGTGTGTGGGTGTGTGTGTGTGTGACAGTGTGTGTGAGTGTAAGTGTGTGTGAGTGTGTGTGAGTGTGTGTGAGTGTGTGTTGAAAGACTGGTCATGAGAAGAAAATACACATCTTATATAAGAATGGACCGTACAGATGTACTGTTTAAATAACAGACAGATGGAAGGTTTACGATTTTTTATTTTTTTTACATATCCTGGGTTCTGCTATACAGTGCATTCAGAAAGTATTCAGACCCCTTGACTTTTTCCACATTTTGTTACATTACAGCCTTATTCTAAAACTGATTATGAAATTGTTTTTTCACCTCACCAATCTACACACAACACCTCAATAATGACAAAGCAAAAACAGTTATTTAATTTTTTTTGTTGCTAAAACAACAAAATGTGGAAAAAAGTAAAGGGGTGTGAATATTTTCTGAAGGCATTGTATGCATGTCTATGTTTTGCAAGACTTCCTCAAAAAAGAGAAAAATAAATCAAATAACAGTAAGATAATGAACCATTTTCCAAAAATATGGTTTTCCTGAAATACTGCATGTTATTAACACATTTATAGTAAGGTTTATTTGCACTTCTACACATTTGTAGCTAAAAGCTGAATTGAGGTATACAGAAAAATAAAAAGCAGATTAAGGAGCAACTCGAGTTGATTGAAGAGTTGATTGTAGTTAAGGATCGGGAGTGGTGAATTTGGTGAATTTTGGTAGAATTTTAATGCTTTGCTTGGGTAAATCTGCTTTGCGCTTTTCTACTATGCATAGCTCATGAAGTGTCTGTCCTCTGCTCGGTGACGGCCAGAGGGTGGCGATGTTGAGTTACATAAAGACATCTCATGCAAGCAAGGGCCTGGGAATGCTGAATGCAGACGGAAAGGAATTCCTATTGAATTCCACATGCCAACCCACGTGTTAGCATCAATCCACTGCTATCAGTTGTGTTGTGACAAAGTAGGGCTGGTATACAGAAGATAGCCCTATTTAAGTCCAAGTCCATATTAAGGCAAGAACAGCTCAAATAAGCAAAGAGAAACAACAGTCCATCATTACTTTAAGACATGAAGGTCAGTCAATACAGAACATTTCAAGTACTTGAACGTTTCTTCAAGTGCAGTCGCAAAAACCATCAAGCGCTATGATGAAACTGGCTCTCATGAGGACCACCATAGGAGAAAGGAAGACCCAGAGTTACCTCTGCCGCAGAGGATACGTTCAATAGACTTAACTACACCTCAGATTGCAGCCCAAATAAATGCTCCATAGAGTTCAAGTAACAGACACATCTCAACATCAACTGTTCAGAGGAAACTGTGTGAATCAGGCCTTCATGGTCAAATTGCTGCAAAGAAACCACTACTGAAGGAAACCAATAATAATAAGAGATCTTGCTTGGGCCAAGAAACACGAGCAATGGACATTAGACCGTTGGAAATCTGTACTTTGATCTTTGAAATGTGAGATTTTTGCTTCCAACCGCTGTGTTTTTGTGAGAGGCAGAGTAGATGAATGGATGATCTCCGTAAGTGTGGTCCCCACCGTGAAGCATGGAGGAGGAGGTGGGATGGTGCTTCGCTGGTGACACTGTCAGTGATTTATTTAGAATTCAAAGGCACACTTAACCAGCATGGCTACCACAGCATTCTGCAGCGATACGCCATCCCATCTGGTTTGCGCTTAGTGGGACTATCAACTGGACACCCCAGTTTGGTGGAGGAATAATGGTCTGGGGCTGTTTTTCATGGTTTGGGCTAGGCCCCTTAGTTCCAGTGAAGGGAAATCTTAACGCTACAGCATACAATGACATTCTAGACGATTCTGTGCTTCCAACTTTGTGGCAGCAGTTTGGGGCAGGTCCTGTTTCAACATGACAATGCCCCCATGCACAAAGTGAGGTCCATACGGAAATGGTTTGTCAAGATCAGTGTGGAAGAACTTGACTGGCCTGAACAAAGCTCTGACCTCAAACCCATGAAACACCTTTTGGGATGAATTGTAAAGCCGACTGCGAGCCAGGCCTAATCGCCCAACATCAGTGCCGTACCTCACTAATGCTCTTTTGGCTGAATGGAAGCAAATCCCCACAGTAATGTTCCAACATCTAGTGGAAATCCTTCCCAGACGAGTGGAGGCTGTTATAGCAGCAAAGGGGGGACCAACTCCATATTAATGCCCATAATTTTGGAATGAGCTGTTGGACGAGCAGGTGTCCACAAACTGTTGGTCATGTAGTGTATATGTCCAAATACAATAAAATAAAACATTTTATTTCTGTGTTTACTTCCAGACTGTGTCTTGACTTTCCCCACTATCATCCATGGAGAAGTTCCCATAAATATCAGGACATAAGTGTAGTGTTATTTGAGTCAGTGCACTCTCCCAGCATGCTTAGCTCAGTGCTCTGAAACAGCAGAAGGGGCCCTGACCCTGCAGCTATGCAGTCTGGGAGTGATGATGTCACAGACAGCGAGAGAGGGGTCTCCCAGGCTGGCGCCAGGTCCAGGTCCTTCTCACAATCACAGATCTCTATTTCTGATCACATTTAGCGCCTTAAAACTGTTTCTTGTTGCTAAAACTGGCTATTATAGCATTACATGTAGGGCATTGATATGGAATGGAATACGGAACCAATGGAATTGTTTTAGTGATTCTATTTCTGTGTTCTGGATTCTTTCCTTACTAGGACTTTTTATAGACTGTCCCAACTGAAGGTCAGTCGAAGCTACAGTGAAATCACAGACAGCACGAGGAGTGGTATGTTTTATTAATAGTATGAGAGAGAGAGATTTATGCTTATTCATTTTCCCATGTGTACTTTAACCATTTGTACATCGTTAAAACACTGTATATATACATAATATGACATTTGTAATGTCTTTATTTTTTGGAACTTCTGTATGTGTAATGTTTACTGTTAATTTATTTCACTTTTGTATATTATCCACCTCACTTGCTTTGGCAATGTTAACACATGTTTCCCATGCCAATAAAGCCCCTTGAATTGAATTGAGAGAGGAAAGAGTAGAGTGAGGCAGCAAACAGGCTTCAAGGTACACAGAGAATTGTTTATTCTAACAATGACAGATAGTTACCTCATAGCAGAGTGGTACGTCCATAGATATATACTGCACCTATACGTTCTAACTTCTGAATCTGTGGGTTCTGTCCATTTTCTAGGTCTTTGCTTCCACTCTGGATAGCCTACAAGGGTTAGCAGATCCTTCCTACTGTGTGCTAGAGAACATAATTCCTCCTTATTACAGTTTACACACATTTGCTGAATCTTTGTCCCATTTTCCCAAAACCACAAATCTCTAGCAAAAGTAAGCACTGCATTCAAACTGTTTTACACACACAGATCTATATGAATATATCTGTCTACCAACCAACAACACACTGATGTGCTCAACACAAAACACTACTATGAATATCCCATCTGTAGGTTTATGCCTTTTGCATTTTCGGTGTTACACTGTAGCCGGTTGTAAAAGATTGTTACAGTAATGTATACCTACTCAAATATACACACACAAATGCACTACAGTAACAAAAACATTGTCATTTATTTCCAAAATGCAGTATTTTTTTTAACACTTGTGTTTTGTATGTAACACTTTCCAAACCCAACAGGAGAAAACCAGGGAAAAACTTTCAGTAAGATAAAGGGTTTTCTGTCCAAAAAAACAACAACTTGCAAAATGTAAGAAAAATGACATTCGGCTGCATCCTGCCTCCTATTTTGGTCTGGCCACATCACCTCATCTACATGACAAGCCATGTTCTCCCTGGCTAAACAGCGGGGAAAGAATCTTCTGGAGTGACGGATCCAACCACCGAAAGAAATGGGGAATATAGTGGGAGGTATAGAACAATAAATAGTGGGTGGTCGATGAACCAGTTGCGGACCAGAACAGCCCGGTGGAAACTCACGTTGTATCAGACGACAACATACCTGGACTGCTCTGGTCCCACCCCTCTGCTCGGCTGGAATGAGGAAGCCACGTAGTGTGTCCAGGAATGTGATGAGAAGGACGGTGTTGTAGGGACCAAGGTTGGCATGGTGATGGAGAACGCCTTGCTGGCTAACGGCTGCGCACACTGTGATATTCCCTCCACGCTGTCCAGGGACATTCACAGTGACACGGTGGCCAATAATGTTCCGTCCCCGTCCCCTTCCTTTGGCAAGGTTGAAGCCAGCCTCATCAATGTAAATATAAACGTGCTGAATTGCAGCGGCATCCAGCTCCACGACTCTCTGAAACAGACAAGACAATATGTGACATAGACCGAGAGCAGTCAATATGGTGAGGCACAATACACTGGATTACAGTACCGTAATGTGTCTATACAGTGCTGATATGATAGTAAATTCACAGTATAGTACTTACTAGCACATATTCCTAGCGCTGTTCTTTAACCCTCTATGAGTTTCGCACCCTGTACACCCGTTTCATCCTGATCCGGTTGCGCTGTAACACACGGTCCAATGTAGACAAGCCCATCTGGGGAACGTTATTGAATATTGTGTTGTCTGCAATTATGTGGTTCTGGATTTCTCGTAGTCTAATGGTATTGTTTGCCACCACCGTGTTCACAATAGCCGTCTCCTGTTCTGGTGTGAACAGCCGGTGTCTTCCACCATGGCCTGGCCGTCTCCTGTTCTGGTGTGAACAGCCGGTGTCTTCCACCATGGCCTGGTCGTCTCTCAGTTCTGCAGAAGATCCACAAATATGATATGATTGGTTACAGTAAGCTAAAATAATCAATTTCTTTCAATATGAAATGACATTACTGTAACATTGGCCAACAATCACTGAGTAACATAGGCCTGCTGATATGTCAGACCGCAGTATACTACAGTATACATACATAAAGAGCATAGTGTAGATGGTAGGTAACTTACCGGTTGTCATTTCTGAATGTTCAGATGATAGATGTAACCGTGTAGCTGCTCAGGTTGGGCTGAACTCTCTGCCCAGCCTCCCTTATACTCAATCCATGGTTGAGTACGTGGTCAACCGATGTGGCCCTGATCTCATCTGAGACAACTGTCCTTCCTCATCCTCATCTTCCTCTCACTCCTTCACCTCTAGCTCTTGCTTCACCATTGACCTCCATTTTCCTCCAGAACAGGAGAGCTCATCTGTGGCCTTTTACAGCGCTGAAGCTCTGATTTCTAAGTGAACAATTCAGCAACTAGTGTTTACACCTGTGAGGAGTGGGTGTTGCCAATTGGTGTATAGAGCTTGGCATTGTGATTTCTGTTGCTTTCCAAAGGGACTAAATATATTTTAATTTTGAATGTTGTGCCTAATGTTTTGCATAAAGTGTGATATAGAATTGAAAACGGAGTGTAAAGCAGGAATTGTGCTTGCAATTTTACAGACTTGGTTAAGGGATTTGGTACATGAGTTTCAGGTTTCGGTGATTGTGTTTCAAGTTCCAATTGTTCTGTGTAAACAATTGGGAAAAACTGCAAACTGAGAAGGGGTCACATGGTGAGAGGGGTCAGCATGGTGAGAGGGGTCAGCATGGTGAGAGGGGTCAGCATGGTGAGAGGGGTCAGCATGGTGAGAGGGGTCAGCATGGTGAGAGGGGTCACATGGTGAGAGGGGTCAGCATGGTGAGAGGGGTCAGCATGGTGAGAGGGGTCACATGGTGAGAGGGGTCAACATGGTGAGAGGGGTCAGCATGGTGAGAGGGGTCAGCATGGTGAGAGGGGTCACATGGTGAGAGGGGTCAGCATGGTGAGAGGGGTCAGCATGGTGAGAGGGGTCAGCATGGTGAGAGGGGTCACATGGTGAGAGGGGTCAGCATGGTGAGAGGGGTCAGCATGGTGAGAGGGGTCAGCATGGTGAGAGGGGTCACATGGTGAGAGGGGTCACATGGTGAGAGGAGTCAGCATGGTGAGAGGGGTCACATGGTGAGAGGGGTCAGCATGGTGAGAAGGGGTCAGCATGGTGAGAGGGGTCACATGGTGAGAGGGGTCAGCATGGTGAGAGGGGTCACATGGTGAGAGGGGTCACATGGTGAGAAGGGGTCAGCATGGTGAGAGGGGTCAGCATGGTGAGATGGGTCACATGGTGAGAAGGGGTCAGCATGGTGAGAGGGGTCACATGGTGAGAGGGGTCAGCATGGTGAGAGGGGTCACATGGTGAGAGGGGTCACATGGTGAGAAGGGGTCAGCATGGTGAGAGGGGTCACATGGTGAGAGGGGTCACATGGTGACATGCCTAATGTTAAAGTTCAAAACATCATCCTCTATGAGGAAATAGCATTTTTTTAAACAGTCTGCTTGAGATACAAGTTTGTGGTGTTTTTTTCCCCATTCCAATTTATGCTTTAGCCACAAACACGAGTATAGGACGAGTCAACAATATTATTTTCAGTATGAGTTAACAGAATATTAACTTTTAAAAGTGGACAGTTACTTTAAAACGGCAACATTTTATCTCAGCTCCATGACAAAATGTGTGGAGTAGCAGGAGACTAGCTTTAAAACTGCAAAGAAAAGCCTCTGACTCATGACGAAATGTGTAGAATAGCATTATAAAACTACACATTTTCACTCTGTCCCATGGCAAAATGTGTTGAAATGCAGGAAGTTAGCTGTTTCTCCCCACCAAGAAAAGGTTATACTTATATTGTGTTTTTAGAATACCCCTCAAGAGAGGAATAAGTCAAACTGTAGAGAAGAGCAGGAAATGCATTTTTTAAATGTTTTAAAACCTCTACTGTTAGCCCCCCTTAATATCTACACCACAATTACGCTCTTGAGATGATCACTGTTCTGTTCTGGCCTGTTTATCAGTCCATGTAGGAAACAGAGACCCTCTGTAACTGGCCTGTTTATCAGTCCATGTAGGAAACAGAGACCCTCTGTAACTGGCCTGTTTATCAGTCCATGTAGGAAACAGAGACCCTCTGTAACTGGCCTGTTTATCAGTCCATGTAGGAAACAGAGACCCTCTGTAACTGGCCTGTTTATCAGTCCATGTAGGAAACAGAGACCCTCTGTAACTGGCCTGTTTATCAGTCCATGTAGGAAACAGAGACCCTCTGTAACTGGCCTGTTTATCAGTCCATGTAGGAAACAGAGACCCTCTGCCACTGGCCTGTTTATCAGTCCATGTAGGAAACAGAGACCCTCTGCCACTGGCCTGTTTATCAGTCCATGTAGGAAACAGAGACCCTCTGTAACTGGCCTGTTTATCAGTCCATGTAGGAAACAAAGACCCTCTGTAACTGGCCTGTTTATCAGTCCATGTAGGAAACAGAGACCCTCTGTAACTGGCCTGTTTATCAGTCCATGTAGGAAACAGAGACCCTCTGTAACTGGCCTGTTTATCAGTCCATGTAGGAAACAGAGGCCCTCTGTAACTGGCCTGTTTATCAGTCCATGTAGGAAACAGAGACCCTCTGCCACTGGCCTGTTTATCAGTCCATGTAGGAAACAGAGACCCTCTGCAACTGGCCTGTTTATCAGTCCATGTAGGAAACAGAGACCCTCTGCCACTGGCCTGTTTATCAGTCCATGTAGGAAACAGAGACCCTCTGCCACTGGCCTGTTTATCAGTCCATGTAGGAAACAGAGACCCTCTGTAACTGGCCTGTTTATCAGTCCATGTAGGAAACAGAGACCCTCTGCCACTGGCCTGTTTATCAGTCCATGTAGGAAACAGAGACCCTCTGCCACTGGCCTGTTTATCAGTCCATGTAGGAAACAGAGACCCTCTGCCACTGGCCTGTTTATCAGTCCATGTAGGAAACAGAGACCCTCTGTAACTGGCCTGTTTATCAGTCCATGTAGGAAACAGAGACCCTCTGCCACTGGCCTGTTTATCAGTCCATGTAGGAAACAGAGACCCTCTGTAACTGGCCTGTCAATCAGTCCATGTAGGAAAGAGAGACCCTCTGCCACTGGCCTGTCAATCAGTCCATGTAGGAAAGAGAGACCCTCTGCCACTGGCCTGTTTATCAGTCCATGTAGGAAACAGAGACCCTCTGCCACTGGCCTGTTTATCAGTCCATGTAGGAAACAGAGACCCTCTGCCACTGGCCTGTTTATCAGTCCATGTAGGAAACAGAGACCCTCTGCCACTGGCCTGTTTATCAGTCCATGTAGGAAACAGAGACCCTCTGCCACTGGCCTGTTTATCAGTCCATGTAGGAAACAGAGACCCTCTGCCACTGGCCTGTTTATCAGTCCATGTAGGAAACAGAGACCCTCTGCCACTGGCCTGTTTATCAGTCCATGTAGGAAACAGAGACCCTCTGCCACTGGCCTGTTTATCAGTCCATGTAGGAAACAGAGACCCTCTGCCACTGGCCTGTTTATCAGTCCATGTAGGAAACAGAGACCCTCTGCCACTGGCCTGTTTATCAGTCCATGTAGGAAACAGAGACCCTCTGCCACTGGCCTGTTTATCAGTCCATGTAGGAAACAGAGGCCCTCTGTAACTGGCCTGTGTATCAGTCCATGTAGGAAACAGAGACCCTCTGCCACTGGCCTGTTTATCAGTCCATGTAGGAAACAGAGACCCTCTGCCACTGGCCTGTCAATCAGTCCATGTAGGAAACAGAGACCCTCTGCCACTGGCCTGTCAATCAGTCCATGTAGGAAACAGAGACCCTCTGCCACTGGCCTGTTTATCAGTCCATGTAGGAAACAGAGACCCTCTGCCACTGGCCTGTTTATCAGTCCATGTAGGAAACAGAGACCCTCTGCCACTGGCCTGTTTATCAGTCCATGTAGGAAACAGAGACCCTCTGTAACTGGCCTGTCAATCAGTCCATGTAGGAAACAGAGACCCTCTGCCACTGGCCTGTTTATCAGTCCATGTAGGAAACAGAGACCCTCTGCAACTGGCCTGTTTATCAGTCCATGTAGGAAACAGAGACCCTCTGCCACTGGCCTGTTTATCAGTCCATGTAGGAAACAGAGACCCTCTGTAACTGGCCTGTTTATCAGTCCATGTAGGAAACAGAGACCCTCTGTAACTGGCCTGTTTATCAGTCCATGTAGGAAACAGAGACCCTCTGCCACTGGCCTGTTTATCAGTCCATGTAGGAAACAGAGACCCTCTGCCACTGGCCTGTTTATCAGTCCATGTAGGAAACAGAGACCCTCTGTAACTGGCCTGTTTATCAGTCCATGTAGGAAACAAAGACCCTCTGTAACTGGCCTGTTTATCAGTCCATGTAGGAAACAGAGACCCTCTGTAACTGGCCTGTTTATCAGTCCATGTAGGAAACAGAGACCCTCTGTAACTGGCCTGTTTATCAGTCCATGTAGGAAACAGAGGCCCTCTGTAACTGGCCTGTTTATCAGTCCATGTAGGAAACAGAGACCCTCTGCCACTGGCCTGTTTATCAGTCCATGTAGGAAACAGAGACCCTCTGCAACTGGCCTGTTTATCAGTCCATGTAGGAAACAGAGACCCTCTGCCACTGGCCTGTTTATCAGTCCATGTAGGAAACAGAGACCCTCTGCCACTGGCCTGTTTATCAGTCCATGTAGGAAACAGAGACCCTCTGTAACTGGCCTGTTTATCAGTCCATGTAGGAAACAGAGACCCTCTGCCACTGGCCTGTTTATCAGTCCATGTAGGAAACAGAGACCCTCTGCCACTGGCCTGTTTATCAGTCCATGTAGGAAACAGAGACCCTCTGCCACTGGCCTGTTTATCAGTCCATGTAGGAAACAGAGACCCTCTGTAACTGGCCTGTTTATCAGTCCATGTAGGAAACAGAGACCCTCTGCCACTGGCCTGTTTATCAGTCCATGTAGGAAACAGAGACCCTCTGTAACTGGCCTGTCAATCAGTCCATGTAGGAAAGAGAGACCCTCTGCCACTGGCCTGTCAATCAGTCCATGTAGGAAAGAGAGACCCTCTGCCACTGGCCTGTTTATCAGTCCATGTAGGAAACAGAGACCCTCTGCCACTGGCCTGTTTATCAGTCCATGTAGGAAACAGAGACCCTCTGCCACTGGCCTGTTTATCAGTCCATGTAGGAAACAGAGACCCTCTGCCACTGGCCTGTTTATCAGTCCATGTAGGAAACAGAGACCCTCTGCCACTGGCCTGTTTATCAGTCCATGTAGGAAACAGAGACCCTCTGCCACTGGCCTGTTTATCAGTCCATGTAGGAAACAGAGACCCTCTGCCACTGGCCTGTTTATCAGTCCATGTAGGAAACAGAGACCCTCTGCCACTGGCCTGTTTATCAGTCCATGTAGGAAACAGAGACCCTCTGCCACTGGCCTGTTTATCAGTCCATGTAGGAAACAGAGACCCTCTGCCACTGGCCTGTTTATCAGTCCATGTAGGAAACAGAGACCCTCTGCCACTGGCCTGTTTATCAGTCCATGTAGGAAACAGAGGCCCTCTGTAACTGGCCTGTTTATCAGTCCATGTAGGAAACAGAGACCCTCTGCCACTGGCCTGTTTATCAGTCCATGTAGGAAACAGAGACCCTCTGCCACTGGCCTGTCAATCAGTCCATGTAGGAAACAGAGACCCTCTGCCACTGGCCTGTCAATCAGTCCATGTAGGAAACAGAGACCCTCTGCCACTGGCCTGTTTATCAGTCCATGTAGGAAACAGAGACCCTCTGCCACTGGCCTGTTTATCAGTCCATGTAGGAAACAGAGACCCTCTGCCACTGGCCTGTTTATCAGTCCATGTAGGAAACAGAGACCCTCTGCCACTGGCCTGTTTATCAGTCCATGTAGGAAACAGAGGCCCTCTGCCACTGGCCTGTTTATCAGTCCATGTAGGAAACAGAGACCCTCTGTAACTGGCCTGTTTATCAGTCCATGTAGGAAACAGAGACCCTCTGTAACTGGCCTGTTTATCAGTCCATGTAGGAAACAGAGACCCTCTGCCACTGGCCTGTTTATCAGTCCATGTAGGAAACAGAGACCCTCTGCCACTGGCCTGTTTATCAGTCCATGTAGGAAACAGAGACCCTCTGCCACTGGCCTGTTTATCAGTCCATGTAGGAAACAGAGACCCTCTGTAACTGGCCTGTTTATCAGTCCATGTAGGAAACAGAGACCCTCTGCCACTGGCCTGTTTATCAGTCCATGTAGGAAACAGAGACCCTCTGCCACTGGCCTGTTTATCAGTCCATGTAGGAAACAGAGACCCTCTGTAACTGGCCTGTCAATCAGTCCATGTAGGAAACAGAGACCCTCTGCCACTGGCCTGTTTATCAGTCCATGTAGGAAACAGAGACCCTCTGCCACTGGCCTGTTTATCAGTCCATGTAGGAAACAGAGACCCTCTGCCACTGGCCTGTTTATCAGTCCATGTAGGAAACAGAGACCCTCTGCCACTGGCCTGTTTATCAGTCCATGTAGGAAACAGAGACCCTCTGCCACTGGCCTGTTTATCAGTCCATGTAGGAAACAGAGACCCTCTGCCACTGGCCTGTTTATCAGTCCATGTAGGAAACAGAGACCCTCTGCCACTGGCCTGTTTATCAGTCCATGTAGGAAACAGAGACCCTCTGCCACTGGCCTGTTTATCAGTCCATGTAGGAAACAGAGACCCTCTGCCACTGGCCTGTTTATCAGTCCATGTAGGAAACAGAGACCCTCTGCCACTGGCCTGTTTATCAGTCCATGTAGGAAACAGAGACCCTCTGCCACTGGCCTGTTTATCAGTCCATGTAGGAAACAGAGACCCTCTGCCACTGGCCTGTTTATCAGTCCATGTAGGAAACAGAGACCCTCTGTAACTGGCCTGTTTATCAGTCCATGTAGGAAACAGAGACCCTCTGTAACTGGCCTGTTTATCAGTCCATGTAGGAAACAGAGGCCCTCTGTAACTGGCCTGTTTATCAGTCCATGTAGGAAACAAAGACCCTCTGCTTTGTGACCTGTGAGTCAATGTGTGGGGAAAGAATATCAGATATCAAAGTCAGGATCATGTTCATTAGGTACTAAATGGAAGAAAAACTGACAGAAAGCAGGAGGGACTTGTCCAATAAGAGCTAATTTTTGCTTTACATTTAATTTTAAGAAATTGCTACTGTTCCCCCCGACTGAACATGAGCTGGGTTTCACTGTATCCTCATGTGACGGTCACATGCTCTAGTCCAGCCCATATCTCCAGTCAGTTACTCAGCGTTAAGGCCCCAGTGTTAACACCCCAGCGTTATAAGGCCCCAGCGTTAACACCCCAGCATTATAAGGCCCCAGCATTATAAGACCCCAGTGTTAACACCCCAGCGTTATAAGACCCCAGTGTTAACACCCCAGCATTATAAGACCCCAGTGTTAACACCCCAGCATTATAAGACCCCAGCATTATAAGACCCCAGTGTTATAAGACCCCAGTGTTAACACCCCAGCATTATAAGACCCCAGTGTTATCAGTCTTAACACCCCAGTGTTAACACCCCAGCATTATAAGACCCCAGTGTTAACACCCCAGCATTATAAGACCCCAGCGTTAACAGTCTTAACACCCCAGTGTTAACACCCCAGCATTATAAGACCCCAGTGTTAACACCCCAGCATTATAAGACCCCAGTGTTAACACCCCAGCATTATAAGATCCCAGTGTTAACACCCCAGCATTATAAGACCCCAGCGTTAACACCCCAGCATTATAAGACCCCAGTGTTAACACCCCAGCATTATAAGACCCCAGTGTTAACACCCCAGCATTATAAGACCCCAGTGTTAACACCCCAGCATTATAAGATCCCAGTGTTAACACCCCAGCATTATAAGAACCCAGTGTTAACACCCCAGCATTATAAGGCCCCAGTGTTAACACCCCACACCCCAGCATTATAAGACCCCAGTGTTAACACCCCAGCATTATAAGACTCCAGTGTTAACACCCCAGCATTATAAGAACCCAGTGTTAACACCCCAGCGTTATAAGACCCCAGTGTTAGCAGTAAGTGAGCACTGATCCTAGAGCAACTAGACTTGCCTCTCTGTGAAGTCCTGACGCTTGAGGGGGAAATTAGAGCATATACACTTTTCATTTTCACATTAACACCAAAAGATGAGGATTTGTCCTGCATGAAGTACTTTGACGGTACTTCACCGTGTCTTTTAATTCAAAATACATAAAATGTTACTCCAGGAAACAAATACATATACCAAAATGAAGACGATGCATAGCCAAAGAAGTCCAGAGACTCGTTTCCACGGTAGCCCCTCCGTTGCTAAGGGCTGCAAGTGTCATGGACTCACGGTTACTCTACGATACACTTGGCCCACGAGTATACAGCGAATGCAAACATAAACTCAGCAAAAAAGAAACGTCCTCTCACTGTCAACTGCGTTTATTTTCAGCAAACGTATCATGTGTAAATATTTGTATGAACATAACAAGATTCAACAACTGAGACATAAACTGAACAAGTTCCACAGACATGTGACTAACAGAAATGGTATAATGTGTTCCTGAACAAAGGGGGGGTCAAAATCAAAAGTAACAGTCAGTATCTGGTGTGACCACCAGCTGCATTAAGTACTGCAGTGCATCTCCACCAGATTTGCCAGTTCTTGCTGTGAGATGTTACCCCACTCTTCCACCAAGGCACCTTCAAGTTCCCGGACATTTCTGGGGGGATTGCCCTCTGATCCAACAGGTCCCAGACGTGCTCAATGGGATTGAGATCCGGGCTCTGTTTTGCAGGAAATCACGCACAGAACGAGCAGTATGACTGGTGGCATTGTCATGCTGGAGGGTCATGTCAGGATGAGCCTGCAGGAAAGGTACCACATGAGGGAGGAGGATGTCTTCCTTGTAACGCACAGCGTTGAGATTGCCTGCAATGACAACAAGCTCAGTCCGATGATGCTGTGACACACTGCCTCAGACCAGGACGGACCCTCCACCTCCAAATCGATCCCGCTCCAGAGCACAGGCCTCGGTGTAACGCTCATTCCTTTGACAATAAATGCGAATCCGACCATCACCCCTGGTGAGACAAAACTGTGACTCGTCAGTGAAGAGCACTTTTTGCCAGCCCTGTCTGGTCCAGCGACGGTGGGTTTGTGCCCATAGGCGACGTTGTTGCTTGTGATGTCTGGTGAGGACCCGCCTTACAACAGGCTTAGAAGCCCTCAGTCCAGCCTCTCAGCTTATTGCGGATAGTCTGAGCACTGACGGAGGGATTGTGCGTTCCTGGTGTAACTCGGGCAGTTGTTGTTGCCATCCTGTACCTGCCCCGCAGGTGTGATGTTCGGATGTACCGATCCTGTGCAGGTGTTGTTACACTTGGTCTGCCACTGCGAGGACGATCAGCTGTCCGTCCTGTCTCCCTGTAGCGCTGTCTTAGGTGTCTCACAGTACGGACATTGCAATTTATTGCCCTGGCCACATCTGCAGTCCTCATGCCTCCTTGCAGCATGCCTAAGGCACATTCACACAGATGAGCAGGGACCCTGGGCATTTTACGTTTGGTGTTTTTCCAGTCAGTAGAAAGGCCTCTTTAGTGTCCTAAGTTTTCATAACTGTGACCTTAATTGCCTACCGTCTGTAAGTTGTTAGTGTCTTAACGACCGTTCCACAGGTGCATGTTCATTAATTGTTATGGTTCATTGAACAAGCATGGTAAACAGTGTTTAAACCCTTTACAATGAAGATCTGTGAAGTTATTTGGATTGTTACAAATTATCTTTGAAATACAGGGTCCTGAAAAAGGGACGTTTCTTTTTTTGCTGAGTTTAGAATGTGATCCCGACGGAATTGAAGCCCACGACTTTGGTGTTGCAAGGTTTCTAAAGTAGGGCATCACCTTCTTCTCACCGATGAGACGGCAACATCTGGGTCTCCAAACTACCCCAATAGGCACCAGGTCACCTTTTCATCACCTTATCTGTGCCTCTGCCTGACCTCTATGGACAGACTTATCTCGTGGTGTAACGGTGACCCCTGAACCCTCTCTCTGTCCCAGTCAATGTGGGGGTTTACAACAGAAATGTGAACACCATTTCTATTCTACTAGGCCCAGGTCTGTTCCACAAGGCTCAGGTCTGTTCCACTAGGCCCAGGTCTGTTCCACAAGGCCCAGGCCCAGGTCTGTTCCACAAGGCCCAGGCCCAGGTCTGTTCCACAAGGCCCAAGCCCAGGTCTGTTCCACAAGGCCCAGGTCTGTTCCACAAGGCCCAGGTCTGTTCCACAAGGCCCAGGGAACAGATCCATTGTTACTAAAGGCCTTAAGGCTCTGATGTACAAACCCTTCTCAAAATGTAATTTAGTCATTATAGCCTGCAGATTACATACCATACAATTTGACACATCAAAAATATACCAGTAGGAGGACTACATTGACCAAACATGATATTCTACCCATATTCAGCCCATGTGATCTCAGTCCCTCTGCTTTAGCTGATAATGATCCAACACGCCAATTCACTGCAGTTGATATACATGATTAACAGAACTGGTGTAGAGTACACTCCATGCTCTCTCTCTCTCTCTCTGTCTGTCTCCCTCTCCGTCTCTTCAACACATAGATCTCAGAGGAGAGAGAGAATCCGTTAAATACTGGAGTCACGTTCACTTGTGGACAATAAAATAATTGAGTCAATAATAGGCACACTAATAAGCTTCAAATGAAAAATGCCAACAGACGTAAGGTTTATGTTAGATCTGAACAGACTCATCTTCACCGTTTTTTTGCATAACCGTAAACATACATTTTGCATAACCGTAAACATACATTTTGCATAACCGTAAACATACATTTTGCATAACCGTAAACATACATTTTGCATAAAACCATCTGTTACAGATAAGAGGACAAGCACATTGATCAGAGTTAAATCAAGCTATTTTCTATCTGAGATTGGAGGGTGTAAAGTAACAATTTTTATTCTGTTCATTCTGAGAGGAATATATTAATAGAGCTTCTAAAGCCCCATAAATAATACATCCCTCATGACATCTCTCCGTTTGTTATAAACAGCATCAAGGGCCCTCCCAGAAACTAGGCTTAAAATGAGAAAACTGAACAATTCAGGCGTAGGTATATTTAAAACTGGAACTAACAGGACAGCAGTAGCTATAGGTCTAACCAGGAACTAACAGGACAGCAGTAGCTATAGGTCTAACCTGGAACTAACAGGACAGCAGTAGCTATAGGTCTAACCTGGAACTAACAGGACAGCAGTAGCTATAGGTCTAACCAGGAACTAACAGGACAGCAGTAGCTATAGGTCTAACCTGCAACTAACAGGACAGCAGTAGCTATAGGTCTAACCTGGAACTAACAGGACAGCAGTAGCTATAGGTCTAACCTGCAACTAACAGCACAGCAGTAGCTATAGGTCTAACCTGGAACTAACAGGACAGCAGTAGCTATAGGTCTAACCTGCAACTAACAGAACAGCAGTAGCTATAGGTCTAACCTGGAACTAACAGGACAGCAGTAGCTATAGGTCTAACCTGGAACTAACAGGACAGCAGTAGCTATAGGTCTAACCTGGAACTAACAGGACAGCAGTAGCTATAGGTCTAACCAGGAACTAACAGGACAGCAGTAGCTATAGGTCTAACCTGGAACTAACAGGACAACAGTAGCTAATATATAGGTCTAACCTGGAACTAACAAGAAAGCATTAGCTATAGGTCTAACCAGGAACTAACAGGACAGCAGTAGCTATAGATCTAACCTGGAACTAACAGGACAGCAGTAGCTACAGGTCTAACCTGGAACTAACAGGACAGCAGTAGCTATAGGTCTAACCTGGAACTAACAGGACAGCAGTAGCTATAGGTCTAACCTGGAACTAACAGGACAGCAGTAGCTAATATATAGGTCTAACCTGGAACTAACAAGAAAGCAGTAGCTATAGGTCTAACCTGGAACTAACAGGACAGCAGTAGCTATATGTCTAACCTGGAACTAACAGGACAGCAGTAGCTATAGGTCTAACCTGGAACTAACAGGACAGCAGTAGCTATAGACCTAACCAGGAACTAACAGGACAGCAGTAGCTATAGGTCTAACCTGGAACTAACAGGACAGCAGTAGCTATAGACCTAACCAGGAACTAACAGGACAGCAGTAGCTATATGTCTAACCTGGAACTAACAGGACAGCAGTAGCTAATATATAGGTCTAACCTGGAACTAACAGGACAGCAGTAGCTATAGGTCTAACCTGGAACTAACAGGACAGCAGTAGCTAATATATAGGTCTAACCTGTAAGTATGAGTCCAAAAGACTACTGCATTCCAAGAAAATATGTTCACTGGGTAATAGATAACAACTCTACTCCACCTAAACAACATTTAAGTGTCATATTTAACAAACTTTTTTTTTTTTTTTTTTTTACAAAAAAAGGTTTAAACTCAGTGAGAACCAAAAACAACACGATTAATTGTGATCAAATCAAATGTAAGCAAATAGAAGGGGAAAAAAACGACCAAAGTCAAACCGACGAAAACAAAAAGACAACAACATTTATGATGAACAAACCCTGTTGATAAACATATTACCAAAAGGTTCCAAGGGACTTATTAGTGTAGATGATACTGGTTAGGTTTTTACCATGACAACGTTCATTCAACAGATATACATGTCCTGCTTGTACAGATATGAAAGAGATCCCCCCCCCCCTCCCCAAAAAATAACTCAATATATATATATATTTAAATTTCAGCATCACATAAACTGGTTAATACATAACAGTACATAATTCTACCTGTGATTACTACTGCTATAATGTCACAGCACTAATACTGCTGTAATACCACAGTGGGACACTGGAGGTGCCCCACTGAACAAAAGTGAATAAAGGTGGATTTTTCATTTTCAAGATTATTATCATTCATTGACAATATCGTAGTTGTATAATCGTAGTTGCATAATAGTTATATTGACGGTATATAGACGGTACGTAGATGGTATGTAGCCGTTACGTAGACGGTACATGGACAGTATATTATACATTGTCACTTCCCTATCCTCTGTCCAAGTGTACACTTGTGCTTTTACCGCCCTTGGATTGGTAGAAGCCTGTGCTAGTTTCCACTAGATATCTGACATCAGTCCTTTTCCTTTGGAATCCATGTAGGGAAGTGAACTCTTTAAGAGAAAAATGACAGAGAATGGGAATGCATCTACAGTGGGGAGAACAAGTATTTGATACACTGCCGATTTTGCAGGTTTTCCTACTTACAAAGCATGTAGAGGTCTGTAATTTTTATCATAGGTACACTTCAACTGTGAGAGACGGAATCTAAAACAAAAATCCAGAAAATCACATTCTATGATTTTTAAGTAATTAATTTGCATTTTATTGCATGACATAAGTATTTGATCACCTACCAACCAGTAAGAATTCCGGCTCTCACAGACCTGTTAGTTTTTCTTTAAGAAGCCCTCCTGTTCTCCACTCATTACCTGTATTAACTGCACCTGTTTGAACTCGTTACCTGTATAAAAGACACCTGTCCACACACTCAATCAAACAGACTCCAACCTCTCCACAATGGCCAAGACCAGAGAGCTGTGTAAGGACATCAGGGATAAAATTGTAGACCTGCACAAGGCTGGGATGGGCTACAGGACAATAGGCAAGCAGCTTGGTGAGAAGGCAACAACTGTTGGCGCAATTATTAGAAAATAGAAGAAAATAGAAGAAGTTCAAGATGATGGTCAATCACCCTCGGTCTGGGGCTCCATGCAAGATCTCACCTCGTGGGGCATCAATGATCATGAGGAAGGTGAGGGATCAGCCCAGAACTACACGGCAGGACCTGGTCAATGACCTGAAGAGAGCTGGGACCACAGTCTCAAAGAAAACCATTAGTAACACACTACGCCGTCATGGATTAAAATCCTGCAGCGCACACAAGGTCCCCCTGCTCAAGCAGGCGCATGTCCAGGCCCGTCTGAAGTTTGCCAATGACCATCTGGATGATCCAGAGGAGGAATGGGAGAAGGTCATGTGGTTTGATGATTCAAAAATAGAGCTTTTTGGTCTAAACTCCACTCGCCGTGTTTGGAGGAAGAAGAAGGATGAGTACAACCCCAAGAACACCATCCCAACCGTGAAGCATGGAGGTGGAAACATCATTCTTTGGGGATGCTTTTCTGCAAAGGGGACAGGACGACTGCACCGTATTGAGGGGAGGATGGATGGGGCCATGTATTGCGAGATCTTAGCCAACAACCTCCTTCCCTCAGTAAGAGCATTGATGATGGGTCGTGGCTGGGTCTTCCAGCATGACAACGACCCGAAACACACAGCCAGGGCAACTAAGGAGTGGCTCCGTAAGAAGTATCTCAAGGTCCTGGAGTGGCCTAGCCAGTCTCCAGACCTGAACCCAATAGAAAATCTTTGGAGGGAGCTGAAAGTCCGTATTGCCCAGCGACAGCCCCGAAACCTGAAGGATTTGGAGAAGGTCTGTATGGAGGAGTGGGCCAAAATCCCTGCTGCAGTGTGTGCAAACCTGGTCAAGAACTACAGGAAACGTATGATCTCTGTAATTGCAAACAAAGGATTCTGTACCAAATATTAAGTTCTGCTTTTCTGATGTATCAAATACTTATGTCATGCAATAAAATGCTAATTAATTACTTAAAAATCATACAATGTGATTTTCGGGATTTTTGTTTTAGATTCCGTCTCTCACAGTTGAAGTGTACCTATGATAAAAATTACAGACCTCTACATGCTTTGTAAGTAGGAAAATCGGCAAAATCGGCAGTGTATCAAATACTTGTTCTCCCCACTGTATGTAGGACCCCTAGTCAGTCCCCTATCTATATACATATCTCTATGTAGGACTCCTAGTCAGTCCCCTATCTATATATATATATGTCTATGTAGGACCCCTAGCGACAGTAAAATGTTAAAATGTAAAATGTAATGCTTTCTAAATAGTATGCTAGTATGGAAATGGTAATAGTAGTGCCATTCCCTCCCTATCTATCACTCAGAGGCTGCCCCAGAGGCTTCCCACTGCCCACAGAGGATGCCCCAGAGGCTGCCCCACTGCCCACAGAGGCTGCCCCACTGCCCACAGAGGCTGCCCACAGAGGCTGCCCCAGAGGCTGCTTCTGTGAAATCAAACTGTACACTTAGGAAGCAACACTGATTGACAATACATTTCACATGCTGTTGTGCAAATGGAATAGACAACAGGTGGAAATTATAGGCAATTAGCAAGACACCCCCAATAAAGGAGTGGTTCTGCAGGTGGTGACCACAGACCACTTCTCAGTTCCTATGCTTCCTGGCTGATGTTTTGGTCACTTTTGAATGCTGGCGGTGCTCTCACTCTAGTGGTAGCATGAGACGGAGTCTACAACCCACACAAGTGGCTCAGGTAGTGCAGCTCATCCAGGATGGCACATCAATGCGATCTGTCAGCGTAGTGTCCAGAGCATGGAGGCGCTACCAGGAGACAGGCCAGTACATCAGGAGACGTGGAGGAGGCCGTAGGAGGGCAACAACCCAGCAACAGGACCGCTACCTCCGCATTTGTGCAAGGAGGAGCACTGCCAGAGCCCTGCAAAATGACCTCCAGCAGGCCACAAATGTGCATGTGTCTGCTCAAACGGTCAGAAACAGACTCCATGAGGGTGTTATGAGGGCCCGACGTCCACAGGTGGGGGTTGTGCTTACAGCCCAACACCGTGCAGGACGTTTGGCATTTGCCAGAGAACACCAAGATTGGCAAATTCGCCACTGGCGCCCTGTGCTCTTCACAGATGAAAGCAGGTTCACACTGAGCACATGTGACAGACGTGACAGAGTCTGGAGACGCCGTAGAGAACGTTCTGCTGCCTGCAACATCCTCCAGCATGACCGGTTTGGCGGTGGGTCAGTCATGGTGTGGGGTGGCATTTCTTTGAGGGGCCGCACAGCCTTCCATGTGCTCGCCAGAGGTAGCCTGACTGCCATTAGGTACCGAGATGAGATCCTCAGACCCCTTGTGAGACCATATGCTGGTGCGGTTGGCCCTGGGTTCCTCCTAATGCAAGACAATGCTAGACCTCATGTGGCTGGAGTGTGTCAGCAGTTCCTGCAAGAGGAAGGCATTGATGCTATGGACTGGCCCGCCCGTTCCCCAGACCTGAATCCAATTGAGCACATCTGGGACATCATGTCTCGCTCCATCCACCAACGCCACGTTGCACCACAGACTGTCCAGGAGTTGGCGGATGCTTTAGTCCAGGTCTGGGAGGAGATCCCTCAGGAGACCATCCGCCACCTCATCAGGAGCATGCCCAGGCGTTGTAGGGAGGTCATACAGGCACGTGGAGGCAACACACACTACTGAGCCTCACTTTGACTTGTTTTAAGGACATTACATCAAAGTTGGATCAGCCTGTAGTGTGGTTTTCCACTTTAATTTTGAGTGTGACTCCAAATCCAGACCTCCATGGGTTGATAAATTTGATTTCCATTGATAATTTTTGTGTGATTTTGTTGTCAGCCCATTCAACTATGTAAAGAAAAAAGTATTTAATAAGAATATTCCATTCATTCAGATCTAGGATGTGTTATTTTAGTGTTCCCTTTATTTTTTTGAGCAGTGTATATTTTTTGTGTACAACAGCGTTGTTCCAACCAGCTGGTGCCCAGTAGGAACCTGTCACTCAGAGGCTGCCCCACCACTCGTTGAGATACACCTCTCCACCACCCCAACCTGTCTCCAGGTGTCTATTACCACCCTCCTCCCAGCGTAGAATCTCTCCTTCTTCCACCAGCACCAACTTCCATTCCACCTGCTTCTCCGCGGGGAGGACGACCCAGCTGGCCCAGAACCCGTCTTGGGCTCTCTCCAGCGGAACGAAGCCCGTCCAGCTCCCCAGCTCCTGCTGGTTCCCTGTCACAGCCAGCTCCTGCCAGGGAGACTGGGTGCGGTAGTGAACACAGAACCTCACTCGTACAGTATTGGGTTTGATAGGAAGCACAGCTGCCATCTTCTTATTCCTACGCAGGTCTCCATCTAGCGATACAGGTTTGGTTCCTGTTTCTTTGACCTCCTTGAATGCGGTTGGATCATCTGAATTGTGATGCGTTTCTGTGGGATGATGCTCCGCCTCAGCAGCAGAGCATTCGACGGACGAGTGGCTTATCCTCACCCATGGTGAGTCACTGTTGTCCTCTGTGCCGCTGACTGTCATCCATTCATTATAGTCCATCGTGGCTTCCATTATGTTAATTTCAACTTTCTCATAACTCTCCTCTATCCGTGTCTCATCACTCTGTCTTTTCTTCTCCTCCTCAACACGTGTGTCCTTGCTGTTATTATCAACGATGTCTCCTTTACTCTCAGCCACATGGGTGTCTCTAACATCGGTCGGCTGGCTCAACCCGTCAATGACATATTCCTTCCTCCAAAGATCCTGTACCATAGCTTCCATGTCAAGATCCTCTACCATAGCTTCTTTCATATCGTCTTCCACTGTCCTCTCAGAGACCGATGGCACATGGCTGGTCATGTCTGCGCCTGGGTATTCTACTTCCTGTATCTCTGAATCACACACATGGCCAGTGTCACTCAAGTCCAGATTTTCATCCTGAGGCTCATTGTCAAAGGTAACATGATTGTTTGCCTCAACGTCTGGGCATTCTACTTCCTGTATCTCTGTATCACACACACGGTCAAGTTCTTCAGTCTTAGTGTCAGTCAATATCATGTCAGGTAGATATTCATTGGGATGTTCTGGTTCCTGAGTGTCCCTGACAAAGGCAACCTGGCTGTCCATATAATCACTTGTACATTCTACTTCCTGTATTTCTTCTTCACATAATTTGCCAGGTTGTTGGAGGTCAGTGTCACTCAATATCTCAGTGATGTTTTCACTGGGATGTTCTGGACCTTCAGTGATTACCTCATCTGGATATTCTACTCCCACTTCCTCTCTCTCCACCTCATACACATGTTCCGGTTCTATCCGGTCAGTGTCAGTCAATCTCATCTCAGGGAGATTTTCACTCTCCTGGACTTTGGCAAAAGCAACATGGCTGTGTCTATCATCATCCAGATATTCTACTTCCTCTCGCTCTTTATCCGACACATGTTCAGTGTCAGTCAATGTCATCTCCGGCCTCTCTTCCTGAGGCTCGTTGGAAAAGACAGCATGGCTGGTCATGTCATCATCGGGGTCTTCTACTTCCTGTATCTCTGTATAACACACATGGTCAGGTTCTGTAAGGTCAGAGTCAGTCAATATCATGTCAGGGAGATTTTCATTGAGCTCTTCCAGATCTCTCTGAGGCTTGATGGCAAAGGCATGTGGATGGTTTACCTCGGACTCCTCCTCTGTGCTCTCACATTGACAATCGTCACTCAGTTCAACTTCCTTCAAACCCTCCTCGTCCTGGTTATACACATCGGTATCCTTCTCATGTCCAGATTGATAGTTTATGTCACTGAGGGAATAGTGACTGGTAGAAGCCAGCTCCTCTTGATCCACGGTAAGGTCAGTCTGGGACTCGGCGTCGTCCTGACATAAGCCTTCGTAGAACTGACATAAGCATTCACTGCAATGACACAAGCCTCCACAGACCTGACATAAGCCGTCATAGTGCTGACATATGCCTTCACAGTGCTCTTGAGGTTGAGAGCCGAGGTGAAACTCCTCAACGATCTGCCACTCAGCATATGACTCCCACGTGTAAGGACCATCGCTCTCATTGGTTGTTGTTCGGATCCGTCTAATGGGTTGTAGATCCTCATTGGTTGCTGTTCGGATCCGTCTAATTGGTTCTAGATCCTCATTGGTTAGTGTTCGGACCCGTCTAATGGGTTGTAGATCCTCATTGGTTGCTGTTCGGATCCGTCTAATTGGTTCTAGATCCTCATTGGTTAGTGTTCGGATGCGTCTAATGGGTTGTAGATCCTCATTGGTCCGTGCTCGGATCTGTTTAATGGGTTCTATATCATCAATGGTTATTGTCGGGATCCCCTCAATGGGTTCTACACCCTCATTGGTTGTTGGGATCCCCTCAATGGGTTCTACACCCTCATTGGTTGTTGATGAGATCCCCTCAATGGGTTCTACATCCTCATTGGTTATTGTCGGGATCCCCTCAATGGGTTCTACACCCTCATTGGTTGTTGGGATCCCCTCAATGGGTTTTACACCCTCATTGGTTGTTGCTGAGATCCCCTCAATGGGTTCTACATCCTCATTGGTTATTGTTGGGATCTCCTCAAAGGGTTCTACATTCTCACTGGTTGTTGGAATCCATTCCATTGGCTCTCTCTTCCATTCCTCTCCATCCCAGCTCTCCAGTGTCTCTGGCGCCACTTCTTCACCCTCCTCTGGAAAATAAGCACATTGGAGATCCTATTAAATTACTGGATGGGCCATGTCATAAACCCTCAAAGTTCCAAGGAGGAATCCAAACCAGTCTAATTGGAATTAATAGGTCGTTATCAATAAAACGTCACAATACGGTGCAGAGCTTTCAATTTGGCTGCTGGGATGCAAGGAGACCCCCAGCTCTGCTAAAACCATTGACAACTATGTGCCGTTTTCAAGAGATTGTTAAATAAATGTTATAACTAATTTGTTTTAAAATCGTCACCTCTTTAAGAGCCTAGTGAGAACTACACATTTCATATTAATCATATTATTCCACATTTAGCTCTATCATCAGAGTTATACAGTAACTGCATG
This sequence comes from Salvelinus alpinus, assembly GCF_045679555.1. Taxonomy (NCBI): domain Eukaryota; kingdom Metazoa; phylum Chordata; class Actinopteri; order Salmoniformes; family Salmonidae; genus Salvelinus; species Salvelinus alpinus. The sequence continues at coordinate 45,377,284 of NC_092103.1, read as the reverse complement.
CTTTTCATGATCAGTAAAACACCAATTGATCATGTAATTTCAGATACGTGAAGGTAGCATATCCATTTTGGATGTAGCTAGCTAGCTAAGCAAACAACGTGTCATTTAGCTTGCTTCTTCAGACATGACCCTTTTGGAAAGAGCTTGACATGGCCAAGTCCTCGTCCTGGTAAAGTTGTCAGTCGGACTACTGTCACCGCCACTATCGATGGAAAGCAAATCAAACACTATTTGGATATAGCCGTCTAGTTTATCCCCTGAAAGTTAGCTTGTTAACTAGCCATATTGACGTGATCTGTTACCTAGCTAGCCAATTTGATGTGATCCATCAATCAATGTAGCCTATCATGTCTGTCAGCAGCAATCGTGATTAAACACTCTGGAAAAACAAATGTTGAAAAGGGGATGCTAGCTAAATTCGCTAGGTCTACACCTTCATTGGTTGTTGGGATCCCCTCAATGGGTTCTACATAAAAAGTACATTAGGTCTACCTACCATTATACGTTTAGCTAACTGTACAAAGTTTCTACCAGTAGCTAGCAAAGTTAACATTACCAGCTAACTGTACAAAGTTTCTACCAGTAGCTAGCAAAGTTAACATTACCAGCTAACTGTACAAAGTTTCTACCAGTAGCTAGCAAAGTTAACATTACTAGCTAACTGAAGTTTCTACCAGTAGCTAGCAAAGTTAACATTACCAGCTAACTGTACAAAGTTTCTACCAGTAGCTAGCAAAGTTAACATTACCAGCTAACTGTACAAAGTTTCTACCAGTAGCTAGCAAAGTTAACATTACTAGCTAACTGAAGTTTCTACCAGTAGCTAGCAAAGTTAACATTACCAGCTAACTGTACAAAGTTTCTATCAGTAGCTAGCTAAGTTAACATTACCAGCTAACTGTACAAAGTTTCTACCAGTAGCTAGCAAAGTAAACATTACCAGCTAACTGTACAAAGTTTCTACCTGTAGCTAGCAAAGTTAACATTACTAGCTAACTGAAGTTTCTACCTGTAACTAGCAAAGTTAACATTACTAGCTAACTGAAGTTTCTACCAGTAGCTAGCAAAGTTAACATTACTAGCTAACATTAACTGTACATCGGCAAATGCGGCCTTCTGCTGCTTGACAGACAGAGCCCACAAAGGATGGGAAATTAACCTAAACCACTCATACTTGTCAGGTATAGCTCACTTTTATTTTATAAATCACTCAAATATCAAATTAATGGTGGCATATTGAGAGATATTGTGAGGCTACTGTCACATTATCTGAAATGACATGATCAACTGAGGTTTCCTGATCATGAACAGCATGCAGGTCCTTGCTGTAGTGTAGCCTATAACTCTGTTGATGATAGAACCGTCACTCAAACTAGCGGACCAATGGAGACTCGTTGTCTACGCTTCCCTCTAAATCCCGCCCTTCACGGAAAAATAATGCCAAACCTCGCACTCGAAAGGACTGACGGTGAAAACAAAGATACGAGTAGCGTAACCAAAATGTAGTACATGCAGACAAGAGCGTAGGCAAAATGTATTCAATAGGATTGGTTGCTGGGAAAGTTTAACGGGAAACGATGTTTGCATTCGTTTTCAAATATTTTAATAATTTGTCATAGAGTTTTGCTTTGCTCTCGCTTTGATTACAAGTTTTGGGGTTTTGCTTTTGATGTCTTATTTTTGTTTACAATTGTATACATTTTGCTTTCAATTGTTTGGTTTTAATTTCAACATCCATTATTTCACCCGTCCTCGAAACTATGTTTACATTCTCAACTTTATTTTTCATGTTCACGATTTATTTTATTTTGAATTCAATACCATATGGCGTGAAATTGACCCCATACAGAGATCATTATGATTATTTTTGTCTGCCTCTTTAAGGGGAAAGTAATGCAAAAGTAACAAGTAATCACATTACGTTAGAGTGTGTGTAAACGAAAAGTTACTTTACTGATTACAATTTCTGACAGGTAACTAGAAAGTAACCTATCCGACCCAGCAAACATATCTAATAGCTACTGTAATATCTAAAGCATTATACAGACAATTAAACTAGGGAATTTTGTTAGAGACAACTGATATTTGTTTTTCACTTAAGCAAAGGGCTTCATTGATATAACAATGTATATTTCCAATCTCCTGCGCGCTCACACAGCTGACGGCTTCAAGGAGACCTGCGCACACGTGTTTGTAGACATGACTGTAGTAGGCTTCCTTTTCTATTATCATGGCGGATCTCTGATATAGCGCAAAACATAACAAGCGTAGGCGGCAATTATGCTGCATATGGGCCACGTTCGACTTCATTAAAATCCTAGGACCGATCAGTGAAGAATGAACACTAATAAATGTTGATTTACCTGTTGACTCGACACAGGATAGTATTTTTTCTTCGTTTCTCGTCTCATTTTCGTCCTTTTCAGTTTCCAAAATAGTGTCGTCATCAACCTTCCTTCTTCTTTTACCTCTCTCTGTCTGTATATATCTGTATATGATGAGTGCAGCCCATACAGACATCATGGCAATAATAGCCAACACCACTGCAATCATACAATCATTCATACAATACAACGCAGTTAAATCCCCTGCACGTCTTTCAAAAACGACGGTTTTACTTTTCTTGATCGTCATTTTTTTTGCAGCCTCTGTCACGGATAGGAAAGAGCGAATATCGGCTATGGACGCGGGTTCCAACAAGCGTGCGCTGTGTGTGTTTCTCCACCACCCGCGTTCAAATGACCTCTTGTTGCGGCACGCACACATATATCAGATCTGGAATCAAGTGAGCCCACTGCCAATACGCTGACTGGGTCCCGGTATGCATGCACGGTGACGGTACAAGGTGTTGAAAGAATCAAGCAGACTCAGATAAAAGCAGCTCCTCAGTTAGCCTATGTTTTAAACCAAATGATAAAACGTGACTCCGACAACAATATAATAAATTGCATAATGATTGTGTGCTGCATTGATTATGATCTATGGAAATTAATGCTTTGTGATACACATTTTGCTGATTAAAAATAAAACAATCTTAGACTGGCTCACACGTAGGCCTAGTAATGGTTGTGTCTGGTGCTGGAGTTTTTTTTATTTAACTAGGCAAGTCAGTTAAGAACAAATTCTTATTTACAATGATGGCCTACCAAAAGGCAAATGCAATTGGCAAATGACCTCCTGTGGGGACAGGGGGCTGGGATAAAAAAAAAAAAAATACATTACAAAACACACATCACGACAAGAGAGACAACACTACATAAAACTGAAAAGATGAGCGACCCAGGGATGTGTGTGTTTTGGGGACTTTTAACAGAATGTGACTGGCAGAACGGGTGTTGTATGTGGAGGATGAGGGCTGCAGTAGATATCTCAGATGGGGGGGGAGTGAGGCCTAAGAGGGTTTTATAAATAAGCATCAACCAGTAGGTGATTGCGACGGGTATACAGAGATGACCAGTTTACAGAGGAGTACAGAGTGCTGTGATGTGTCCTATAAAGGGCATTGGTGGCAAATCTGATGGCCGAATGGTAAAGAACATTTAGCCGCTCGAGAGCACCCTTACCTGCTGATCTATAACTTACGTAGGCTGGTCCTCTGAATCAGGGTTAGTTTGGCAGCTGGGGTGAAAGAGGAGCGATTACGATAGAGGAAACCAAGTCTAGAGGACAGAGTACTGTCTAGCCATACTCCCAAGTACTTGTATGAGGTGTAGTGGTGGTGTCTGATTCTGTAAAAAGGCTTTATTAGTGTGTGAGTAGTATGGGAATTGGTTTTGAATAATCCAGTTTGATTGGAAGCTTATTATTTGACATGGCCATGTATTTCAACAGAATAAATTTCTTTCCAGCCTCAGAATGACTGATGTTGTCAATGAAAAGTACATATTTGCTGCCAACTAGTGGTATAAAGGCATACATCCCACAATTCATGTACTATTAGGCTACTGAAATGTAAATGGTTTGATCAAGAAGTAAATCCTTGACCGGAAAGTCCTTGATCAGATTAGGCCATTCACGCTTCGATCACATCGAGAGTTTCATGCATTTTGGTACATCAGAATTACATTCATTTCCAATGAAACGTTGCAGACGACAGTTGCAGTGCGTTCTGTGTGGTGCATACGTTCGATTTATCGAACGTATACGTCAAACTGTATGTGTCGACGGCTTGACAGAAACGGTAGCAGAACGTGAATGTTGAACTTTTGTTGCATGCATATCCAGATTATGCTGCGTGGTATTTTGCGCAGTTCTCTGTCGGTGTGTTCGAAGCGTCATAAGTGCAACAGTCTATTCATTTGTTGAACTGCATTCTTTTACACTCTTAACTTGTTGCGTCAGTATCATGTGATAAAAAGACAAGAGTTTCTGTTTACTGGTGGTAGCTTTGTGCTTGATATATATCACTCTCTGGCACATCCGGATTACTCTTGATTCGTCATTGTTGATGTTTAGGGCAGGGACATGGTCCTCTGTTAAAAAGCAGACTTGTTACCATAATCAACATCCTCAATTCACTGTAAGGTCTACTACACCTGTTGTATTCGGAGCATGTGACAAATAACATTTCATTATATTATTTGAGAATGGTTTTACATTTGTGCAGTTCCAAAATATGTGTGTTCTCAGTCAACTTACCTGGTAAAATAAGGGTTACATTTTTATTTATTTTTTTAAATAAAGTGAGCTTGATTCCAAAACACAGGTAAAAGGGGAGAGTATATTACATAGCAGAATGTCAGGAACATTGACAATTGTGGGCTTTCATTATTAACTATTCGTCCATCAATCAAATTTCAAAAAGGCCTACAAGAAAGAACCCAGTTACAAGAAAGTATGGCAAAATATGCTGTTTAATGAAAGGCCAATTGCACATTATATACCACTTTGAAACCGAACCCTCAATTAAGCCATAATGCATGAGGGGGTGTGGTATATGGCCAATATACTACGGGCTAAGGGTTATTTTTAAGCACGACACAACGTGGAGTACCTGGATACAGCCCTTAGTCGTGGTATATTGGCCATATATCACAAACCCCCGTAGGTGCCTTATTGCTATTATAAACTGGTTACCAACGTAATTAGAGCAGTAAAAATGTAATGTTTTGTCATACCCGTGGTATACGGTCTGATATACCACGGCTGTCAGTAAATCAGCATTCAAATCAAATTCAAATCAAATTTATTTATATAGCCCTTCGTACATCAGCTGATCTCAAAGTGCTGTACAGAAACCCAGCCTAAAACCCCAAACAGCAAGCAATGCAGGTGTAGAAGCACGGTGGCTAGGAAAAACTCCCTAGAAAGGCCAAAACCTAGGAAGAAACATAGAGAGGAACCAGGCTATGAGGGGTGGCCAGTCCTCTTCAGGGCTCGAACCACCCAGTTTATAGTCTGTATTAGGACAGTGAAGCTAATCTTTTTTATTGTTGTTCTCAACTATGGAGTGATGATGGCCTATGGTCTTCATGGGTCTCTGGGTCTAATGCTGTGTTCACCTGCTAGTCAGACCTAGGAGACTGTGACATTTCCAACACAGAAACTTGTGGTAGAAACATGAGCTCTGAGTTCCCCCACTTGAAAGTACCAGAATCCATCAATAGGAGGCACTACGCAAATAAATTATGTTAATTCTAACTCTGAGGTTCCCGATAGCACTTGAACGCGGCATATGTTAGTGACGGAGTAAAATATCCCCCCCCCCCCAAAAAAAAACACACACACACACACACACACACACACACACACACACACACACACACACTCGATAGCACAATTATTTTTTGTTTCAATCATTGTTTTAATAAGCACAATAACATTTTTCACAAACCAATTTCATCCTTGAGATTCATGATCAATGCCCAACTGCAATATAAAATAACTTCCAAATGAACAAATTGACAATTTACTATACTTCAAGTCTAGACTTGGGCCTAGATTTAAATCAGATCTACATTAAACTGCATAGCATATCATCTAGATTTAATCAGATCTACATTAAACTGCATAGCATATCATCTAGATTTAATCAGATCTACATTAAACTGCATAGCATATCTAGATTTAATCAGATCTACATTAAACTGCATAGCATATCATCTAGATTTAATCAGATCTACATTAAACTGCATAGCATATCTAGATTTAATCAGATCTACATTAAACTGCATAGCATATCATCTAGATTTAATCAGATCTACATTAAACTGCATAGCATATCATCTAGATTTAATCAGATCTACATTAAACTGCATAGCATATCATCTAGATTTAATCAGATCTACATTAAACTGCATAGCATATCATCTAGATTTAATCAGATCTACATTAAACTGCATAGCATATCATCTAGATTTAATCAGATCTACATTAAACTGCATAGCATATCATTGCGATGTCGGAGGTGTAACTGGTATATGTTTTGTTGCTGACATTTTACCATAGTAAGTTAGAGGACTCTAAATGGATATAACCCTTTTTAGCATTGATATTTAAGGCTTCCACAATTTTTAAATAGTCAACTGGAATAACACACATAATTTAGTTTAAGACTTCAGCACTGCTGGTGCCAGTAAACCACCAATATTTGTATATATATATATATTTTTTTTTTAAACACAAAAAAAGAAGAAAATTGACTACTTAAAAATTGGAGATAGCCTCAATGGCACTGCTCATTCTGTTACAGACACTACAATGGCACAAATACAAAGATGAGTCCTCTATCTAACTCTATGCATTTTCTTTACTACATATTTTCACAACTCTTCACTGACAATGTTCCCGATTCTTGTGTTTAATGTACTTATTACACATTTAAAAGCTAGTGATGTGTCAGAAACTATGATGACAGTAGGCCTAACCAACCTGCATTTAATTGAAGTTAAAGTAAATCTAATAAAAGTAATTATTCCCCCAATCTTTTTTTTTTTTTTTAACATAAAATCAAAAAATGTAAAAGGCCTGGAATGCCATCATCTCTTCTTCCATTGTCAGAACCTTGACATAACTAGAGTCTCAGCATTTTGGAGGCATGAAGAAAAGCGAGTACGAGTGGTCGATAGCTGTAAATAAACGAACATAACTCTGGCTAGCTAACCAACTTACGGCGAAACAAAATTCAGGTATTCAACTTCACTTTGCTATTGCTCTTATCCTTTCCTAGTAACTGCAGCTTTTTAAAAAAGGTATATCTTTTTTTTTTTTTTAAATCATTTAAAAAAATACGTTTTATTAGATAGAGGAGAGACAGTGGGAAAGATAGTATAGAGAGTTTTTTGCTGAGATATCATTGTGCCGGATTGGAACCCATGTTGCAGAGGTATATGTGTTCTGGAGGCAGCCGGTTAGACCGCTAGGAGACAGTAACTCCAGCGTTGTACCTTCCTTCACTGACGACGAGGGGGCTCCCAGATGTGTTTACATTTGCGGGGTTTATTTTCCTTCTTCTCCATTGCATATTAAATCAATGAGCGTTGAGTGTGAGAGGTTGGAGCTACCTCTGACTTCTCTCCCGTTTCAATGCCACCGCGAACTTCCAGGCTTCGATGTACTGAGACAGTTCGATCTCTTCAGGGAAGAACTCCTCGACATCAGGTGGCATGTCCAGGTTCTTACGTTCCATGTAGGCCACCAGTGTGTCTTTCAGACTAGAAGAGAAAGGCAATACAATGGACATGTGAGGTTCACAGAACTAGTTGAATGATTTTTACTGGTTAAGATGGACATTTATTTATTTTTATTTTTAAATTATTTTTTTGCTTTTGAAGGGATAAGAAGTGCACCAGAAAGGTATTTTGAAGTTCAGGGAAACATCAGGGAAGATCATCAATGATCTGTGTAGAAAATAAGTTCCCCATTGCACTTCATTCATTTCCCCCCACTGTGCTAAAATGTGTCCATGTGGACGTCGTTTCCAGAGGGTTAAGTGCTACACATGAAACATTTTAATGTTCAGCATTCTATACAAATTGCAAGTACAAACCCCTTGCTTGTTGGGCCTTTACTAACACGTGTGTGTGTGTGTGTGTGTGTGTGTGTGTGTGTGTCCTGCAGGCTGTAGCCTTACCCCCAGTCAGGCCTGTAGGTGTCAGATGCGTGGAGACCCTTCAGGACCAGTATCAGGAACTCGTGCATCTCCAGCAGGATGGAATCAGCGCCGGTTTTATTAAAGAACCCAGTGAGGAGCCTGGACTCCTCCTCTCCCAGGGCCTTCCTGTACTCTTCTGAGATCCCTTCAAATGGGTCCTTAGGACAGGTAGGGCAAGAGAGAGAGAGTCAACCCCTAACAGGTAGGGTAAGAGAGAGAGAGAGAGTCAACCCCTAACAGGTAGGGTAAGAGAGAGAGAGAGAGTCAACCCCTAACAGGTAGGGTAAGAGAGAGAGAGTCAACCCCTAACAGGTAGGGTAAGAGAGAGAGAGAGAGTCAACCCCTAACAGGTAGGGTAAGAGAGAGAGAGAGAGAGAGTCAACCCCTAACAGGTAGGGTAAGAGAGAGAGAGAGAGAGAGAGTCAACCCCTAACAGGTAGGGTAAGAGAGAGAGAGAGAGAGAGTCAACCCCTAACAGGTAGGGTAAGAGAGAGAGAGAGAGTCAACCCCTAACAGGTAGGGTAAGAGAGAGAGAGAGAGTCAATCCCTAACAGGTAGGGTAAGAGAGAGAGAGAGAGTCAACCCCTAACAGGTAGGGCAAGAGAGAGAGAGAGAGAATCAACCCCTAACAGGTAGGGTAAGAGAGAGAGTCAACCCCTAACAGGTAGGGTAAGAGAGAGAGAGAGTCAACCCCTAACAGGTAGGGTAAGAGAGAGAGTCAACCACAACAGGTAGGGTAAGAGAGAGAGTCAACCCCTAACAGGTAGGGTAAGAGAGAGAGAGAGAGTCAACCCCTAACAGGTAGGGTAAGAGAGAGAGAGAGAGTCAACCCCTAACAGGTAGGGTAAGAGAGAGAGAGAGAGTCAACCCCTAACAGGTAGGGTAAGAGAGAGAGTTAACCCCTAACAGGTAGGGTAAGAGAGAGAGAGAGAGTCAACCCCTAACAGGTAGGGTAAGAGAGAGAGAGAGAGAGAGTCAACCCCTAACAGGTAGGGTAAGAGAGAGAGAGAGAGAGAGTCAACCCCTAACAGGTAGGGTAAGAGAGAGAGAGAGAGAGAGTCAACCCCTAACAGGTAGGGTAAGAGAGAGAGAGAGAGAGAGTCAACCCCTAACAGGTAGGGTAAGAGAGAGAGAGAGAGTCAACCCCTAACAGGTAGGGTAAGAGAGAGAGAGAGAGTCAACCCCTAACAGGTAGGGCAAGAGAGAGAGAGAGAGAGTCAACCCCTAACAGGTAGGGTAAGAGAGAGAGTCAACCCCTAACAGGTAGGGTAAGAGAGAGAGAGAGTCAACCCCTAACAGGTAGGGTAAGAGAGAGAGTCAACCCCTAACAGGTAGGGTAAGAGAGAGAGTCAACCCCTAACAGGTAGGGTAAGAGAGAGAGTCAACCCCTAACAGGTAGGGTAAGAGAGAGAGAGAGAGAGAGAGAGAGAGAGTCAACCCCTAACAGGTAGGGTAAGAGAGAGAGAGAGAGTCAACCCCTAACAGGTAGGGTAAGAGAGAGAGAGAGAGTCAACCCCTAACAGGTAGGGTAAGAGAGAGAGAGAGAGTCAACCCCTAACAGGTAGGGTAAGAGAGAGAGAGAGTCAACCCCTAACAGGTAGGGTAAGAGAGAGAGAGAGTCAACCCCTAACAGGTAGGGTAAGAGAGAGAGAGAGTCAACCCCTAACAGGTAGGGTAAGAGAGAGAGAGAGAGTCAACCCCTAACAGGTAGGGTAAGAGAGAGAGAGAGAGTCAACCCCTAACAGGTAGGGTAAGAGAGAGAGAGAGAGTCAACCCCTAACAGGTAGGGTAAGAGAAAGAGAGAGAGTCAACCCCTAACAGGTAGGGTAAGAGAGAGAGAGAGAGTTAACCCCTAACAGGTAGGGTAAGAGAGAGAGAGACAACCCCTAACAGGTAGGGTAAGAGAGAGAGAGAGAGTCAACCCCTAACAGGTAGGGTAAGAGAGAGAGAGAGAGTCAACCCCTAACAGGTAGGGTAAGAGAGAGAGAGAGAGTCAACCCCTAACAGGTAGGGTAAGAGAGAGAGAGAGAGTCAACCCCTAACAGGTAGGGTAAGAGAGAGAGAGAGAGTTAACCCCTAACAGGTAGGGTAAGAGAGAGAGAGAGAGTCAACCCCTAACAGGTAGGGTAAGAGAGAGAGAGAGAGTCAACCCCTAACAGGTAGAGAGAGAGAGAGAGAGAGTCATGCTCAACATGAGCTCCTGATATATTTGATTTTTTTTGGTTTTTAGAATGAGATAAACACTCTAATCGAAGAAGAATTCCAGACAAGAAGTGATGAACAACAACTCTATACATTCAGAATAGAAAAAAAAGTAACTTGGCGCCTCAAGTTAAGAAGTTTTGAGTCTAGCTAGCTAGCTACACAACAAAGACCCAGCCAGCAGACTAACAAGCTAGCCATAAGAAACGAACTAGAACAAAACTAGCAAGGTCAGTTAATACAACTACATCAAACGACCAAACTGAGTGAGTAAACCAAAAAGGAGCACGGACTAACTGTAAACATATCTTCAGTCTTTTGTGTGAGGATTTTTCACTATATTTGCTGTTTTTTGAAAGTAGCGCGAACAGCAGACGAACAAATCGGTTGCCATGGCAACGGGGCAGCAGAACAGCGCAGCAGTAGCGGTAGTAGCAGAGCGCACAGACACCATGTCCCCACTCCCCCTCAGTGCAGAATCCATTCTCTACCCAAAAAAGGTAAAAAATGACACAATGAGGAAAGCTTTCAAACAGAAACTACTAGAGAAGAGGCCAGAAACCCTTTTTGCAGACCTCTACAAAAACGGTGACGTGAGTAATCTCATCTTCCTCACTGACCAGCCAAATGCATGGCGCTCAGCAGTCTGCTCTCACTACCCATGCATAAAGAAAGAGGGAATCTGTAATGGGTGGAAGCTGAAAATCAAAGAGACAGACGACCCTGACAGCACCATGATAACAATCAACCTCTACAAGACTGGGACTGTCATGGTGCAAGGTAACATCAGGCTGTTTGAAACAGACTTTCAGACCATTAAGGAGAGAGCGGAGAGAGAGAAGGACACCACCAGTGACATGCCCTCCCACAACACAAACTCCACCCTCACCCCTACCCTCCCCACCCAAAAAGGCACATCCAGCACCTCTCTTTCCACCATAGTGGAGGACACGCCCCAGGAGGAGAGCGACCCCCTCAGTGCAGAGCAGGCTCAGGCCCTCCTCACCACCATGGCTGCCATGAGGGATGAGTTCACCAAACTGGAGGGGGAGGTGGTCCTGCTCAGGGAGAGCGTGAGCAAACAGCAACCAGACAACCACACCTTAGAGGAGCTCCTAACCAAGGTGAGGACAGAGCAGGACAGCAGCCTTGCAACACAGCTGAAAGAGGTTCAGCAAGAGAGAGACGGACTCAAGAGAGAGCTGGCTGATCTAACAAAGGAGGTGAGAGAGCTCCAAAAAGACAGGCAGAGCAGCAATAAGGAGCTGACCGCACTAAGAGAGGAGCTGCAGGAGAGAAAGAGAGCAGAGGACAGGCTGCAGGAGCAGATAGATCACCACCCTATGACCTGCCCTCACACAGCAGAGGAGCCCAGCTCAACCAGCCAGACTTCCCCAGCCCTGGTTGCTGCACCCCTCCTCCCCAACCCACAGAACAGCCTCCCACTGACAGTGGCACCCACACAGACCAGCCACACCCCAGCTCCAACACCCACCAGCCCCCCCTCTGCCCCCCCCAGTCCAGAAGAAACACTGGCTGACATCGTCCTGTTAATGGACTCAAATGGGAAGTATGTTCAGGAGAAGAAACTTTTCCCTAGACACAAAACGAGAAAGGTGTGGTGCCCAACAACGCAAAGTGCCATGGAGCTGCTTGATAAGAACCATCTCGGGTCGCCAAGCCACATAATCATACATACCGGAAGCAACGACCTGCGTGCTCAGCAGGAGAGGGTGGCGACTTCACTACGGGGAGTGATTGAGAAGGCCTCCGCAATCTTCCCCAACTCAAGAATCATAGTGTCAACCCTTCTACAGAGGAGGGACTTCCACCCTGCCACAATCCAAAGAATAAACGCCAGCCTATCCCGGGACTGTGCCCTGCGACCCAATGTACACCTGGCCCACCATCCCACCCTCGATCTGGACTGTCTCTATGACCATGTTCACCTGTACAGGGAGACAGTCCCCATCCTTGCCAAGACTCTCAAGGACGTCGCTCTAAACCGCAGCCCGACCTCTCCACCCAGGAACAGCGGAGCAATCTCCACCCCGCCGAGATCACCGAGACAACATCCCGGACCAGCACCCTGGACCCCCCAGCCACGACCACAGCACCACCAACCTCAATGCCCACCACAGCCAGCGCAGCACAGACCACCCCAGCCCAGCTTCAGAGCCACCCAGATGAGGCCTACCACCCCCCTCCTCTCCACCGCAGACCCACACCTGGAGGAGCCACAGCCCAGCAGGCAGAGCTACGCACAGGCTGTGAGAGGAGCAACTGGCCCAGCCCCCACCAACCAAATGAGTGACATTAAACAAATGCTGAGTCTACTATGCTCACATGTGATGGGCCGAGGGTCATGGTAAGATGAGCACAAGAACTCCACCATTCTCACACTACATCCACCCAAGTGGCATGACACAAATTCTATCTTAAATGATAAACAAATCACATTTGCAAAATAAGAGTTTACTTTAATTGAAAAATCCTATTTTAATGGTTCTTCTTGGATTGTGAGTGTTTGTCTCATTTTGAAAGGTAAAGAAAAGAGAAAAAAAAAAGTTATGAAGTCTTTTTACGTTGCATGTTGGAATATACAAGGATTGAAGTCCTCTGCTTTTGGGCTAAAGAGCAGAAACCCAGACTTCCTGAAAGAAATTGATGATGTTGATATTTTAGTACTACAGGAAACATGGTGCAGAGGTGATGTTTCCACTGGCTGTCCACTAGGTTATAGGGAGATAATCATACCATCCACTAAATTAAAAGGAATCAAACAGGGCAGAGACTCAGGGGGAATGCTAATATGGTATAAATCTGAACTAATTAATTCAATCGAATTGATCAAAACAGGAGAATTCTTTATCTGGTTAAAAATCAACAAGGAGGCTATCTTGACAGATAAAAACGTCTTCCTCTGTGCCACATACATTCCCCCCTCAGAGTCACCCTACTTCAACGAAGAGAGCTTCTCCATTCTAGAGGGAGAGATTAGTCACTTTCAGGCCCAAGGCAACGTACTGGTCTGTGGAGACCTGAATGCTAGAATAGCAGAAGAACAAGACACTATTAACAGTCATGGGGATAAACACCTACCAGGAAGCAATAACCTTTCCCTCCCCACATACCCCCACAGAAACAACTATGACAAAGTGAAAAACAAAAATGGATTACAGCTCCTGAGGCTCTGTCGAACACTGGGTCTGTACATAGTCAATGGCAGGCTGAGAGGAGACTCTTTTGGTAGGTACACCTACAGCTCATCCCTTGGCAGCAGCACTGTAGACTACTTCCTCACCGACCTAAACCCAGAGTCTCTCAGAGCCTTCACAGTCAGCCCACTAACACCTCTCTCAGACCACAGTAAAATCACAGTGTATCTGAGAAGAGCAGAACCCAACCATGAAGCATCATGGCCCAATAAATTACATGGTACTAAACAAGCCTATAGATGGAGTGCAAACAGTACAGACATCTACCAAAAAGCAATTAGTAGCCAAAAAATACAATCTCTCCTGGACAACTTTTTAGCCTTAACATTCTCCTTCAGCAATGAAGGTGTAAATTTGGCCGTTAGGAACATAAACTTTATATTTGACAAATTAGCCTCCTTGGCTAATCTAAAGAAGCATAAGAGCAAACCAAAAATAACAGATAATGAAAAATGGTTTGATAATGATTGCAAAAATCTAAGAAAGTCATTGAGAAATATATCTAATCAAAAACACAGAGAACCAGACAACAAAAATATACGCCTTCAATATGGGGAAACACTGAAGCAATACAAACGCACCCTAAGAACAAAAAAGGAACAGCACATTAGAAATCAGCTGGATGGAATTGAGGAATCCATAGAATCAAACCACTTCTGGGAGAATTGGAATAAATTAAACAAACCTCATCATGAGGAGTTGGCTATCCAAAATGGGGATATGTGGAGAAATCACTTTGCAAACCTCTACAGCAATATAACAAAGAGCCCAGAACAAAAAGATATACAAGAAAAATTACAAATCCTTGAATTAGCAGTCAAAGACTATCAGAATCCTGTGGATACCCCAATTACAGAAGAAGAATTATTGGAAAAAATATGCAATCTCCAACCCAAAAAGGCCTGTGGTGCTGATGGGATTTTAAATGAAATGATCAAATATACAGACCACAAATTCAAATTGGCTATACTCAAACTCTTCAACATTATCCTCACTGCAGGTATTTTCCCCGATATTTGGAACCAGGGACTGATCACACCAATCTATAAAAATGGAGACAAATTTGACCCAAATAATTACAGAGGAATATGCGTTAACAGCAACTTGGGGAAAATTCTCTGCAGTATTATAAATAGCAGACTACATCATTTCCTTGACGAACACAACGTCCTGAGCAGAAGCCAGATTGGATTTCTAAAAAATTATCGTACAACAGACCACATTTACACCCTCCACACTCTAATTGATAAACAAGTTAACCAAAACAAAGGCAAAATCTACTCGTGTTTCGTAGATTTCAAGAAAGCATTTGATTCAATTTGGCACGAAGGTCTTTTTTATAAACTAATAGAAAGTGGTATTGGAGGGAAAACATATGATTTTATTAAATCAATGTACACTAAAAACAAATGTGCGGTTAAAATTGGCAACAAGCAAACAGACTTCTTCTCTCAGGGGCGGGGAGTGAAACAGGGCTGCCCAATAAGTCCAACATTATTTAACATCTACATGAATGAATTGGCAAAAACATTAGAAGAATCGACAGCACCTGGTATCACCCTACACAACACTGAAATCAAGTGTCTGCTGTACGCAGATGACCTGGTGCTGCTGTCTCCCACTAAAGAGGGGTTACAGCAACACCTAGATCATCTTCACAGGTTCTGTCAGACTTGGGCTCTGACCGTTAACCTAAAAAAAACAAATATAATGATATTCCAAAAAAGGTCCGGAAATAAGGATGACAAATATAAATTCTATTTGGACACAGTTCTATTAGAACACACCAAAAACTACACATATCTAGGACTAAATATCAGCAACACAGGTAGCTTTCACATGGCTGTGAATGAGCTGAGAGACAAAGCAAGAAGAGCATTCTATGCCATTAAAAGGAACATCAAAATTGAAATTCCAATTAGAATCTGGCTCAAAATTTTTCAATCAGTTATAGAACCAATTGCTCTATATGGCAGTGAAGTATGGGGTCCACTCTCTAATAATGAATTTACTAAATGGGACAAACATCCAATTGAAGTATTGCATGCAGAGTTTTGCAAGACTGTATTGCAAGTACAAAGAAAAACTCCAAATAACGCATGTAGGGCAGAATTGGGCCAATATCCCCTCCTCATTCGAATAGAAAAAAGAGCCATCAAATTTTACAACCATCTAAAAACAAGTGACCCTAAAACATTCCATCACACAGCTCTACAATGTCAAGAGATGAAACCAGAGAAGAGTCCCCTCAGCCAGCTGGTTCTGAGGCTCAGTTCACCAACCCAAACCAACCCCATAGAGCCTCGGGACAGCCCTCAGAAAATCTGGCCCAACCAAATCATCACAAAACAAAAAGAAAAATATATAACCTATTGGAAAGACACCACAAAAAATCAAAGTAAACTTCAATGCTATTTGGCTCTAAACAGACAGTACATGGTGGCAGACTATCTGACCACTGTGACTGATAGAAAACTGAGGAAAACATTGACTAGGTACAGACTCAGTGAGCACAGTCTGGCTATAGAGACCGGTCGTCACAGACAAACCTGGCTGCCCAGGGAGGACAGGCTGTGCTCACTCTGCTCCAGGGGAGAGGTAGAGACAGAAGTGCATTTCCTACTACACTGTGACAAATACTCAGACCTAAGAGCATATTTCTTTCCCAAAATTATAATTCAATACAAAGAATTTGAAACTATAAAAGATGAAGAAAAATTCAAATATTTGTTGGGTGAAAAGCCAAAATGTGCAGTTTTGGCAGCCAAATATGTGTCCTCCTGCCACAGCCTGAGGGACAGCCAGTGAAAAATGCAAAGTAATGTTGATAATATTTCCCATTTAGCTTAGTTTTGTTTTGTCTTTCGTACCAGGTCATGTGTCTTCTCAGTCATGTTGACACTGGTCTACTACTGTTGCTTTAATGTATTGTTGTTCTGATTAATATTGTTGTTGTAGCTGTTATTAATGGTAATCCCATGTCCACTACTACTATTATTATTACTGTTAGTCCCACCATTTATTTATATATAAATATATATATATTTTGTGTATATATATACATATATATTTTATTTAAATTTTTCGATATGTATACTTTGACAATGTAAGTAATAATAACTTGCCATGTCAATAAAGTCAATTGAATTGAAATTGAATTGAATTGAGAGAGAGAGAGTCAACCCCTAACAGGTAGGGTAAGAGAGAGAGAGAGAGAGAGAGAGAGAGAGAGAGAGAGAGAGAGAGTCAACCCCTAACAGGTAGGGTAAGAGAGAGAGAGAGAGAGAGAGAGAGAGTCAACCCCTAACAGGTAGGGTAAGAGAGAGAGAGAGTCAACCCCTAACAGGTAGGGTAAGAGAGAGAGAGAGAGTCAACCCCTAACAGGTAGGGTAAGAGAGAGAGAGAGAGTCAACCCCTAACAGGTAGGGTAAGAGAGAGAGAGAGAGTCAACCCCTAACAGGTAGGGTAAGAGAGAGAGTCAACCCCTAACAGGTAGGGTAAGAGAGAGAGAGAGAGTCAACCCCTAACAGGTAGGGTAAGAGAGAGAGCGAAAGTTAACCCCTAACAGGTAGGGTAAGAGAGAGAGAGAGAGTCAACCCCTAACAGGTAGGGTAAGAGAGAGAGAGTCAACCCCTAACAGGTAGGGTAAGAGAGAGAGAGAGAGTCAACCCCTAACAGGTAGGGTAAGAGAGAGAGTCAACCCCTAACAGGTAGGGTAAGAGAGAGAGAGAGAGTCAACCCCTAACAGGTAGGGTAAGAGAGAGAGTTAACCCCTAACGGGTAGGGTAAGAAAGAGAGAGAGAGTTAACCCCTAACAGGTAGGGTAAGAGAGAGAGAGAGAGTTAACCCCTAACAGGTAGGGTAAGAGAGAGAGAGAGAATCAACCCCTAACAGGTAGGGTAAGAGAGAGAGAGTCAACCCCTAACAGGTAGGGTAAGAGAGAGAGAGAGAGTCAACCCCTAACAGGTAGGGTAAGAGAGAGAGTCAACCCCTAACAGGTAGGGTAAGAGAGAGAGAGAGAGTCAACCCCTAACAGGTAGGGTAAGAGAGAGAGAGTCAACCCCTAACAGGTAGGGTAAGAGAGAGAGAGAGAGTCAACCCCTAACAGGTAGGGTAAGAGAGAGAGAGAGAGTCAACCCCTAACAGGTAGGGTAAGAGAGAGAGAGAGAGTCAACCCCTAACAGGTAGGGTAAGAGAGAGAGAGAGAGTTAACCCCTAACAGGTAGGGTAAGAGAGAGAGAGAGAGTCAACCCCTAACAGGTAGGGTAAGAGAGAGAGAGAGAGTCAACCCCTAACAGGTAGGGTAAGAGAGAGAGAGAGTTAACCCCTAACAGGTAGGGTAAGAGAGAGAGAGAGAGTCAACCCCTAACAGGTAGGGTAAGAGAGAGAGTCAACCCCTAACAGGTAGGGTAAGAGAGAGAGAGAGAGTCAACCCCTAACAGGTAGGGTAAGAGAGAGAGAGAGAGTTAACCCCTAACAGGTAGGGTAAGAGAGAGAGAGAGAGTCAACCCCTAACAGGTAGGGTAAGAGAGAGAGAGAGAGTCAACCCCTAACAGGTAGGGTAAGAGAGAGAGTCAACCCCTAACAGGTAGGGTAAGAGAGAGAGAGAGAGTCAACCCCTAACAGGTAGGGTAAGAGAGAGAGAGAGAGTCAACCCCTAACAGGTAGGGTAAGAGAGAGAGTCAACCCCTAACAGGTAGGGTAAGAGAGAGAGAGAGAGTCAACCCCTAACAGGTAGGGTAAGAGAGAGAGAGACAACCCCTAGTAGTTACATTTATGCTATGTCCACACTACGTCTTCTATGTGCTGAAAAGCCAAGCGCAGCAACAACAAAATGATATATTCTTCTTCACTGCGTTAGTAAGTCAGCGCTTCCCTGCTGCCCTCTTGCTCTCTGCTCAATACCATTATAGACACAAGCACACATTGGATCAATACCCTCTTGCTCTCTGCTCAATACCATTATAGACACAAGCACACATTGGATCAATACCCTCTTGCTCTCTGCTCAATACCATTACAGACACAAGCACACATTGGATCAATACCCTCTTGCTCTCTGCTCAATACCATTACAGACACAAGCACACATTGGATCAATACCCTCTTGCCCTACTGCTCAATACCATTACAGACACAAGCACACATTGGATCAATACCCTCTTGCTCTCTGCTCAATACCATTACAGACACAAGCACACATTGGATCAATACCCTCTTGCTCTCTGCTCAATACCATTACAGACACAAGCACACATTGGATCAATACCCTCTTGCTCTCTGCTCAATACCATTACAGACACAAGCACACATTGGATCAATACCCTCTTGCTCTCTGCTCAATACCATTACAGACACAAGCACACATTGGATCAATGCCCTCTTGCTCTCTGCTCAATACCATTACAGACACAAGCACACATTGGATCAATACCCTCTTGCTCTCTGCTCAATACCATTACAGACACAAGCACACATTGGATCAATACCCTCTTGCTCTCTGCTCAATACCATTACAGACACAAGCACACATTGGATCAATGCCCTCTTGCTCTCTGCTCAATACCATTACAGACACAAGCACACATTGGATCAATACCCTCTTGCTCTCTGCTCAATACCATTACAGACACAAGCACACATTGGATCAATACCCTCTTGCTCTCTGCTCAATACCATTATAGACACAAGCACACATTGGATCAATGCCCTCTTGCTCTCTGCTCAATACCATTACAGACACAAGCACACATTGGATCAATACCCTCTTGCTCTCTGCTCAATACCATTACAGACACAAGCACACATTGGATCAATACCCTCTTGCTCTCTGCTCAATACCATTACAGACACAAGCACACATTGGATCAATACCCTCTTGCTCTCTGCTCAATACCATTACAGACACAAGCACACATTGGATCAATACCCTCTTGCTCTCTGCTCAATACCATTACAGACACAAGCACACATTGGATCAATACCCTCTTGCTCTCTGCTCAATACCATTACAGACACAAGCACACATTGGATCAATGCCCTCTTGCTCTCTGCTCAATACCATTACAGACACAAGCACACATTGGATCAATACCCTCTTGCTCTCTGCTCAATACCATTACAGACACAAGCACACATTGGATCAATACCCTCTTGCTCTCTGCTCAATACCATTACAGACACAAGCACACATTGGATCAATGCCCTCTTGCTCTCTGCTCAATACCATTACAGACACAAGCACACATTGGATCAATACCCTCTTGCTCTCTGCTCAATACCATTACAGACACAAGCACACATTGGATCAATACCCTCTTGCTCTCTGCTCAATACCATTATAGACACAAGCACACATTGGATCAATGCCCTCTTGCTCTCTGCTCAATACCATTACAGACACAAGCACACATTGGATCAATGCCCTCTTGCTCTCTGCTCAATACCATTACAGACACAAGCACACATTGGATCAATGCCCTCTTGCTCTCTGCTCAATACCATTACAGACACAAGCACACATTGGATCAATACCCTCTTGCTCTCTGCTCAATACCATTACAGACACAAGCACACATTGGATCAATACCCTCTTGCTCTCTGCTCAATACCATTATAGACACAAGCACACATTGGATCAATGCCCTCTTGCTCTCTGCTCAATACCATTACAGACACAAGCACACATTGGATCAATGCCCTCTTGCTCTCTGCTCAATACCATTATAGACACAAGCACACATTGGATCAATGCCCTCTTGCTCTCTGCTCAATACCATTACAGACACAAGCACACATTGGATCAATGCCCTCTTGCTCTCTGCTCAATACCATTATAGACACAAGCACACATTGGATCAATGCCCTCTTGCTCTCTGCTCAATACCATTATAGACACAAGCACACATTGGATCAATGCCCTCTTGCTCTCTGCTCAATACCATTATAGACACAAGCACACATTGGATCAATGCCCTCTTGCTCTCCGCTCAATACCATTATAGACACAAGCACACATTGGATCAATGCCCTCTTGTGCTCTGTAACGTGGAAGCACCTTTAGGCGCCCTCTTATAGCTTAAGTGCCAAGCGGGTAAGGGGTTAATCTCGTTCACAGCGCCTCAGAAAGGGACTTGAATGGAACCTATGGCAAGAGAGGGAAAAAACTCCCACTGGAATTTCATTGGCTGATCTCGCTCAGTCCATCACCATCTAGCATGACCCATAGGACCTCCCCTCTACATTGTGGAAAACACAAAGCACGAGCAGTGCAAGTGATTTAGGCTAAACAAGGAAGTGAGTTCGGAAAAATCGGAAAGTATGTGAAGTTTATTGTGTGAAACTAGTTTTAACATATAAACTTTATATGCCCAAACTCAGAATCATTTGGGCTTCCCAAAAATATGGTCGCTATGATAGAACATTTTATTGTTGTTGACGATTTTCAAGTCCCATCTAATACAGCTGTAGCAGGCTTGCTCTCTCCCCTACCCTCGATTTTAACCCATGCCCAGCGCCGGACTACCGCATTTGAGGCCCTGTGGCACATTTTACCATATTAAAACATCCAAAAGGCTCCCTAGCCAGCAATTTGAGTAGGTGTCTTACCCTCTTGAGCCACAGCATGTTTTCTGATTTGAGTGATGTCAGGAGCTGCCACAGTGCCAAACAGTGCTTCAGATAGTATCTGCCCAGGGCCTGAGGACAATAGAAGACCTGAGGTTAGTCATGCTTCAGATAGTATCTGCCCAGGGCCTGAGGACAATAGAAGAAGACCTGAGGTTAGTCATGCTTCAGATAGTATCTGCCCAGGGCCTGAGGACAATAGGAGAAGACCTGAGGTTAGTCATGCTTCAGATAGTATCTGCCCAGGGCCTGAGGACAATAGAAGACCTGAGGTTAGTCATGCTTCAGATAGTATCTGCCCAGGGCCGACAACACCTGAGGTTCGCCTCCATCTTACACACAAACTACCCCTGCTTTAAATAACTAAGCACTTGTGTATGAATTAACTGGATAGGTGCACAGAAATATGACAATAATTCCCTCTGGCCTATCAGAAGGCTATAACTATACATCGCTTCCTTTCAGATCTATAATAGTGGTGAGCAAATCTCTTGTATAAACATGACATAATTGGTAACAAGTTGACTCTCAGTGGTCTCGCATCAGAGATACCAATATTGAATAAACCCCTGGTTCAGACTACACCCCCGGCTCAGACTACACCCCCTGGTTACAGACTACACCCCCTGGCTCAGACGACACACCCTGGCTCAGACTACACCCCCTGGCTCAGACTACACCCCCTGGCTCAGACTACACCCCCTGGCTCAGACTACACCCCTGATCAGACTACACCCCCTGGCTCAGACTACACCCCCTGGCTCAGACTACACCCCCTGGCTCAGACTACACCCCCTGGCTCAGACTACACCCCTGGCTCAGACGACACCCCCTGGCTCAGACGACACCCCCTGGCTCAGACGACACCCCCTGGCTCAGACGACACCCCCTGGGCTCAGACGACACCCCCTGGGCTCAGACGACACCCCCCGGCTCAGACGACACCCCCCGGCTCAGACGACACCCCCCGGCTCAGACTACCACCCCCGGCTCAGACTACCACCCCCGGCTCAGACTACACCCCCCGGCTCAGACTACACCCCCCGGCTCAGACTACACCCCCCGGCTCAGACGACACCCCCCGGCTCAGACGACACCCCCCGGCTCAGACGACACCCCCCGGCTCAGACTACACCCCCTGGCTCAGACTACACCCCCTGGCTCAGACTACACCCCCTGGCTCAGACTACACCCCCTGGCTCAGACTACACCCCCTGGCTCAGACTACACCCCCTGGCTCAGACTACACCCCCTGGCTCAGACTACACCCCCTGGCTCAGACTACACCCCCTGGCTCAGACGACACCCGTGGCTCAGACTACACCCCCTGGGCTCAGACTACACCCCCTGGGCTCAGACTACACCCCCTGGCTCAGACGACACCCCCTGGCTCAGACGACACCCCCGGCTCAGACGACACCCCCGGCTCAGACGACACCCCCCGTGGCTCAGACGACACCCGCGGCTCAGACGACACCCGTGGCTCAGACGACACCCCCTGGCTCAGACGACACCCCCTGGCTCAGACTACACCCCCTGGCTCAGACGACACCCCCTGGCTCAGACTACACCCCCCGGCTCAGACTACACCCCCGGCTCAGACTACACCCCCTGGCTCAGACTACACCCCCTGGCTCAGACTACACCCCCTGGCTCAGACTACACCCCCGGCTCAGACTACACCCCCTGGCTCAGACTACACCCCCTGGCTCAGACGACACCCCCTGGCTCAGACGACACCCCCGGCTCAGACGACACCCCCGGCTCAGACTACACCCCCTGGGCTCAGACTACACCCCCGGCTCAGACGACACCCCCTGGCTCAGACGACACCCCCTGGCTCAGACTACACCCCCTGGCTCAGACTACACCCCCTGGCTCAGACTACACCCCCTGGCTCAGACTACACCCCCGGCTCAGACGACACCCCGGGCTCAGACTACACCCCCGGGCTCAGACTACACCCCCGGGCTCAGACTACACCCCTGATCAGACTACACCCCTGATCAGACTACACCCCTGGTGTTTGTTGGAGAAAGGCATGTATTGGAGCATATAGTTTGTACCGTTTTGAGGTGTGGACATCCCACCTCACCCTTTTATGATAACATGTTTATGATTACATAAATGTGTTGTTTCACGAATAGATTGCCTTTTGCGTGCCTTTGATATTTTAAGTGGAAAATGTAAATTAATATTGAATTAAAAGCCTGTTATATTAAACAGATGATTTTTTTTTTTTTTAAATCAGCATTTTCCACATGTCCCTCGTCATTTTACCCACGTAACTCCAACATTTCTCCAATATTATAAAGCCCGGGTTATTTTTGTTTCTTGACAAAGTCATGTCTGAAGAATATTATGTATCTGATGTGATTCATTTACATCTGTACCTCATTTTAAGGTCAACTGTTTACAATTCATTTTAAGGTCAACTCTGTTTACAATTCATTTTAAGGTCAACTCTGTTTACAATTCATTTTAAGGTCAACTCTGTTTACAATTCATTTTAAGGTCAACTCTGTTTACAATTCATTTTAAGGTCAACTCTGTTTACAATTCATTTTAAGGTCAACTCTGTTTACAATTCATTTTAAGGTCAACTCTGTTTACAATTCATTTTAAGGTCAACTCTGTTTACAATTCATTTTAAGGTCAACTCTGTTTACAATTCATTTTAAGGTCAACTCTGTTTACAATTCATTTTAAGGTCAACTCTGTTTACAATTCATTTTAAGGTCAACTCTGTTTACAATTCATTTTAAGGTCAACTCTGTTTACAATTCATTTTAAGGTCAACTCTGTTTACAATTCATTTTAAGGTCAACTCTGTTTACAATTCATTTTAAGGTCAACTCTGTTTACAATTCATTTTAAGGTCAACTCTGTTTACAATTCATTTTAAGGTCAACTCTGTTTACAATTCATTTTAAGGTCAACTCTGTTTACAATTCATTTTAAGGTCAACTCTGTTTACAATTCATTTTAAGGTCAACTCTGTTTACAATTCATTTTAAGGTCAACTCTGTTTACAATTCATTTTAAGGTCAACTCTGTTTACAATTCATTTTAAGGTCAACTCTGTTTACAATTCATTTTAAAGGTCAACTCTGTTTACAATTCATTTTAAGGTCAACTCTGTTTACAATTCATTTTAAGGTGATGTGTGTTTTGTCATATATTATTATTATAAAAAAAAAAAAACTTTTTTTAAAATCCCAGACTCCGTCCCCGCAGGAGGCCTTTTGGTAGGCCGTCATTGTAAATAAGAATTTGTTCTTAAAATAAAAATCTTACTCATTGATTGATTTCACTGGCTACGTTTATAATAAAAGGGACAGACTTGTGTCTTTGACTGTTGTGAAATGAGCAGAGCGGCAAGCTTGCGTGCACACGAAATCACATTAATTACAGACGTCAATTTGTAAAATGTAAAGCGTGCCCTAGCTATTATGAAAGATCGGCGCCTATTGGAGACGACTTGACATGGAAGCTAGTGTTAAAGTCCAGAATCACAAGGCTGACCGTTAGGATGTGTGGAGCTGTTTGATCTCCCATCTGCAGCACCTCCTCCAGGTAGCTGCCCAGCTGCATGTGTGGTTCTCCCCCGGTCATAGCCAGGAACCCCAGGGCCACCTCCACGGTCGAGAGGGCCTCACACACCTCATTGTACGACTTCAGCTCCCCAACTAGCGTCGACAGGGCCCGCGAGGGCAGAGGCACCTAGAGACACAAAGCAGAGAGAGGTCAACCTCCCTATCTCCAAAGTAGAGGTCAACCTCCCTATCGCCAAAGTAGAGAGGTCAACCTCCCTATCTCCAAAGTAGAGAGGTCAACCCCCCTATCTCCAAAGTAGAGAGGTCAACCTCCCCACCTCCAAAGTAGAGAGGTCAACCTCCCTATCTCCAAAGTAGAGAGGTCAACCTCCCTATCTCCAAAGTAGAGAGGTCAACCTCCCTATCTCCAAAGCAGAGAGGACAAAGCCCAAGCTCTTTCCCAGTGTTTTTAGATCTGAAAGAACTAGACAGAATATGACAGTGGCTCCCCCCAAATCCAGTATTTGTGGCTACGTGGAGCCATCACCATATTACTGAAGTCTATCTGGTTCCTTCAGACCTGCAGAAAATGTAATTAACAAGTAAATAAAGTTCATGCCTAGTTATTAAATAAAGTTTAAATAAATAAAATCATCTGAAAATGGTGATTCATCATTTGTGAATGTTTTGGGGGAAGAAGACAGGGCTAACATATTGTTTTTAGATTTTAACGTAACTTACTTGTTCAATCTTTCCTCTCATGTCCTTCAGAATAATTTCATGAATTCGATCATGTCTGTTCACCAGTGTTGGGATTCCCTGTAGAAACCAATAACGGACATCATGAATAGCTGATGAAAGTAAATACTTATGGCATCAAGGTTGGGGTGAATTCCAATTGAAATGTCAAATAATGCTAATTGTGTCTATTAGATACTATATTAGGTACTTTTTTAAATTAATGAATTGAATTGACACCAACGCTGGTGGTCATATGGTCATTTAACATTCCTTCTATCCAAACTGACTTACAGTTAACATACAGTATATTGTCAGTATACCTCGTCCATTCAGGAATCAAACCCACCACACTAGAGCTGGATGCACCATGCTCCTACCAACTGAGCGATTGGCACTCACATTGAGGGTGATGATGGGCCTGCCCTGCAAGAAGCGGGAGAGGATCTGCTGCTGGATCTTGGGCAGGTCGTACTCGTGCAGGGTCTCCTTGCCTTGCTTCATGCTGTACTGACAGTTGGACAGGATTAGCGGCAGCAGGTCCCTCTCCAGATCATATTGGATCACATGCAGGTCCGTTAGGTCCGCCGGGCTCACTTTAAAGCTGGGGAACGAAAAATGGAAGTCAACAAAATGGCCTGAAACGACGGGGCTGTGGAATCAACCGTTTCTGCTTCCGTCTCAATGTGCTGTTTTCTCTCTATATATTTTCCTCACTCAAATGCAACACTAGGATATTTCAAAACAGATATTCCTTGACATAAAGCCAGGATGTGTGCTGGGACTACATCAGGGGTAGTAAGGACGATTTTTGTCGAGGCGGATGGTTGGGGGAACGGAGCATAATTATAATAATTAGTGCACTCCAAATTGACCAACGCTAAGTGCAATAAGAGATTGCATTTGAATAAAACAATAATTTCATATCTTGATTACATTGAGACACGGTCATGTCTCTTTTTATATTTGTGGGAATACTTGGGAAGAGAATTCCTAAATTAAACAAATTCTTAGCTGAATTCCTGGTGATTTTAGTCTTTTTTACCTAAAAACTTGAGATTTAAAAATAAATATTTTTTTTAATCATGCATGTTGCCGACCCCTATTTCACACCACATTAGTCCAAGTAAACACGCATCCACCTAGTCTCCTCTCCAAGGTGCTTGTCCACACAGTAGACCAGCTCGTTCTGCAGGGCGATGAGGTAGCTGACCAGGGCTGTGGAGCAGAGACCAGGACCGTGACGCCGTGGCAACAGGACCTGGAAGTCACTGGTCATGTCCAGATCCTTCCGGCAGAACTCAACAGGGATCTTAATCTCTCCTACAGAACCAAACAAAACACATGGTTTCTGATGTTATGGGAACACAGGAACACGATTTGGCTTTTCATCTGTATAGCAGCAGCAGAGCCATTGAATTATTTAGATATTTAGGAGAGTGGGAAGTGGGAATATTTCACATGCTTGGGTTCACTAGGAAGTTGTGCCCTAGGATCTCTGAGAGCCCAACACATTGTTTATTTTAAGGTTGCCGTTGTTTGACAAAAAATGTCAACAAATATATACTGAAAATGCGTGTGCGCGAGTAATTAAATATCAAATCAAATTGTATTTGTTAGCACGGCCAGGGCCGAATACAACAGGTGAAATGCTTACTTTACAAGCCCTTAACCAACAATTAAGTTTTAAGAAAAATAAGTGTTAAGTATTTACTAAAATAAACTGAAGTAAAATATAAATAACATTTAAAAAAGAAAATATAAAAATAACTAATAATTAAAGAGCAACAATAAAATAACAGTAGTGAGGCTATATACAGGGGGTACCAGATCACTATTGAACCTCAAATGGTATATGATACTTTATCTGTGCTTATTAGACCTCAAATGGTATATGATACTGTATCTGTGCTTATTAGAACCCAAATGGTATATGCTACTTTATCTGTGCTTATTAGACCACAAATGGTATATGATACCTTATCTGTGCTTATTAGACCACAAATGGTATATGATACTTTATCTGTGCTATTACCATTGGTTGCCAGCGAGCCCCGAAGCTGATTCCATGTTGTCAGGAAGATGTTGATCCGTTTCTCATGCCAGGCTCTAAGTGGAACTGTGGATAGATGGACAAAGACATAACCAGTTACAAACTTTGGCCTCTATTCAATCCGTGGTGCTGAAGATCTGCTCTAGTAGCGTGATTAACAATTAAAGGCAATGTTCCAGTGGTCGCGGAGACTTCATTCACTGTAAACTTGCATAGGACCTTCAAATTGTAGCGCAGATCTTCCGCGATACGGATTGAATGCAGCCTTAAATCTCCTCCAATTATTTTATGACACGTTTTACGGAATGCTTACAGAATAGTTGATAAGCCTGGCTTACTTAAACTTTCACGTAGATTTTGAAATAATGTACATAGGATATTTGCAAACGAAGAGGAGTAATTCGCAAACATCTAAAGTTAAGATTTGTCTCAATGCCACTAATTCCGTGTTTCCTGGTCCTTTGGAGCCTAGTGGTTTTGGTTTAGTCCTAGCACTAACACAACTCATTCAACTCCTCAAGCCTTTGATAAGTTGAATCAGGATGTGTCAGGGCCAAACCAAATAGGTGCACCCCTTTGGGTCCCAAGGACTAGGACTGGGAAATACTGCATCAGAAGATACAGCACACTCATTCCAATCCTGGAGGGCAGTCTGTTAGTTTCTGTTATTTCCTTTCAATTAGTGTCCAATTAAGAGCTAGACAACCAGGTGAGGTTGTCCAATTAAGAGCTAGACAACCAGGTGAGGGGAGTTCCTAACTCATCAGTGACCTTCATTGATCAATCAAGTACAAGCGAGAAGTGAAAGCCGGGCAGACACTCGGTCCTCCATGGAATGAGTTTGACACCTGTGTTTATAGTACCTGATTCCTGTCTCTGGAGGAATTTGGCAATGGTGCCGTGGGACAGATCAGTCACGTTCCGACACGTCTTCACCAGATTTCTCTGCAGTTCCAGGATGTCAGTGATGAACTTCAACAACCGCAGCTCTGCCTCCTGCAACCAATCACAGGGTTCAGTAAAAGATCTGCTGACAGCATGCAACCAATCACAGGGTTCAGTAAAGTATCTGCTGACAGCAGGCAACCAATCACAGGGTTCAGTAAAATATCTGCTGACAGTAGGCAACCAATCACAGGGTTCAGTAAAGTATCTGCTGACAGACTGCAACCAATCACAGGGTTCAGTAAAATATCTGCTGACAGACTGCAACCAATCACAGGGTTCAGTAAAATATCTGCTGACAGCAGGCAACCAATCACAGGGTTCAGTAAAGTATCTGCTGACAGTAGGCAACCAATCACAGGGTTCAGTAAAGTATCTGCTGACAGCAGGCAACCAATCACAGGGTTCAGTAAAGTATCTGCTGACAGCAGGCAACCAATCACAGGGTTCAGTAAAGTATCTGCTGACAGCAGGCAACCAATCACAAGGCATAGAACTACTGACTGGTAAACCGTATAAGGTCTATACATGCTGAGCAGCTAAGGTTACGATTGAAAAGAAAGTCAGAGCCCAATAATACAAATGAGGCCTGTTCACATTTAAACTCGGAAGGCTTTTTATCTGTCATCACTGAGCAAGCTTTTCCTTATTTCATTGTTCATTTGCTCTAAATGACATAACATAGCCGGGCCTCCCGAGTGATGCATCAGTCTAAGGCACTGCATCGCAGTGCTAGAGGCGTCACTACAGACCCGGATTCGATCCGGGCTGTAACACAACCCGGCCGTGATCGGGAGTCCCATAGGGTGGCGCACAATTGGCCAAGTGTCGTCCGGGTTAGAGGAGGATTTGGCCGGGGGGGGGTAGGCCGTCATTGTAAATCAGAATTTGTTTTTAACTGACTTGCCTAGTTAAATAAAGTTGAAATAAACCTCTAACCTTGTGCAGGAACCTCCAGAGCACTGGCAATGTGTTTCCTCCGTCATTCTGCTCCACAATGCGGGTGAGGCTGAGCAGGGACACCCTCTCCCTGCAGTTCCACACCGCTGGGCTGTGGATCTGGGAGTTGTGGGGCAGCGAGGTCAGGAACAGGCGTGGCTCCGGAGACAACACCCTCATGATAGGGTTGGAGGACAACCTTGAGTCGTCCCTGATAAAGGCATTCACCTCTTGCAGCCGCCGGTCCAGGTCCTGGAGACGTGATAGGAGGAGACAGCCAGCGGGGTAATTAAACTACAATTCCAAATTGACACGTGTCTCCTAGGTACTTCTAGCAGGGTTGGGCTCAATTCAGAATTGAATTGAGAATGCCTCATGAATTAAAATGTAATTATTGTATTGAATTTGAATTGAAGTAGTAAACAGGATATAGAATTGCAATTTGAATTTGAATTAAAGGAAAATTAATTGCATTCAGTGAAATTCAAATGCCTGTTCTATTTTATATTAGGTGTATACAAATATACATAAAACACCAACAGGTCGTTTATACACGCATATAAAATATTGTTGAAACAATTGATTTTCAGGACAAACAAAACCTGTATGCAAATATTCAGGTTTTATTGTCCTAGATGGTCAGATCATTAAAAGGCAGTAAAAACTGTGTTTTTTTCTGGTATCATGTTTTATTTTTTACCTTCAGCTGAGGGGAGATTATTTCATTACCGACTGTAATCTCCCAGTCATTTCTGGCCTCTTTGGTAGAGAGATGATTATCATCACAACCTGAGGAGAGAAGTTTAAACTGTATATAATCTGATTCCAGGTACAAACACTGACAACAAGAACAGAACCAACGGACACATCTTCACCTAATATCCCGTCCCTTAATAAACATCAGCAAGAAAAGATTGTAGAAAATAAATACTAAGCTATATTATACACATTCTTTTTGCGGGGAAAATTATATTTTATACTAACACAATTGCTCAAAGAAAAAGCTTATTTAAAAAAAAAAAAAAGTAATAAAATCAAATCTAAAAAAGATAAGGGTAAAAAGGATTGGTACCCCTGTTTTCAATACTCCAGCACCCACCCCCCTGACACTGAGCATTTTTCTAAAACGGTATGAAGTTGCAGAACACATTGGAAGGGATTTTAGACCGTTCCTCCATACAGAATCTCTCCAGATCCTTCATATCCTTTCCTGACCTCGCTGCCCCATAAACCACAGGGTTTCAACGGGGCTCAAGTCCCAGAGACTGGAGATGGTCATTGCAAAATGTTGATTTGGCTAAAATGTCATGGCAGCAGGTAGCCTAGCGGTTCGAGCGCTGGGCCAGTAACCGAAAGGTGAAAAATGTGCCCTTGATCAAGGAGCTTAACCCTAATTTGCTCCTGGGGCACTGTGCTACTATGTCTGACCTTGTAAAACAACACATTTCACCTGCACCTATCCGGTGTAAATGACAATAAAAACATATACATTTTAACGTGGTACAGTTCATGATGCCGTTGACCTTAACAAGGGCCCCAGGACCAGTGGAAGCAAAATAGCCCCCATAACATCAAATATCTACCACCATATTTTACAGTAGGTATGAGGCACTTTTCTGCAAATGCTTCCGTTTTTCAACACTGGTGTGAGTGGCCAAAGAGCTCTATTTTCATGTCATCTGACCACAGCACTAGTTCCAATGCCATCTATCAATATCCAGGCGGTACTATGGTCAGATGACATGAAAATAGAGCTCTCAGAAACAGGGTATACTTTGTGACTTGTCAGATAAATATCAGCAAGCTAAACTAGCTATGTGCAGCAAAATAGCTAGCTAGCCCTCTGCTTGGCTAGCTCTCTGCTTGGCTAGCTCTCTGCTTGGCTAGCTCTCTGCTTGGCTAGCTCTCTGCTTGGCTAGCTCTCTGCTTGGCTGAACACAGAACCTTAGCGCACTATTCTCTGATGGGCTAAATCGATTTGTCTCGTCGCAAGACTTTAGCTAAAGATTTGACATGTTGAATATCGGAAACTGCAGCCTACGACTTGAGACGTTCTAAAACTAGACCTTTCAGATCAAACAAACTTAGTTCTAAAAGTCCTTAAAACCGTTACGTCTCTTATGTATTTGTACTGGGCCTTACCACGACGCTGAGGCTTCAGTAGGCTACTGATCATCAGGTGGATGGCATTGACTGTGTCATCTCTCCCCTTCCCTATAAACCTAGTCACGTGTTCCATGTCTTTCAGCAGGTGACCCATGAGGAACAAACTGGGGGGGTCAGGGACTTGGGGCTTGATGATAGCAGCAATGGCCTATCAAAGACAAAGAAAGACAGAGATAAGACACTAGGAACCAACTCCTTCTCCTAGCTCCTTATCCACTGAATAGGGTAGGGACTAGCTCCTTATCCACTGAATAGGGTAGGGACTAGCTCCTTATCCACTGAATAGGGTAGGGACTAGCTCCTTATCCACTGAATAGGGTAGGGTCTAGCTCCTTATCCACTGAATAGGGTAGGGTCTAGCTCTTTCTCCTTGCTCCTTATCCACTGAATAGGGTAGGGACTAGCTCCTTATCCACTGAATAGGGTAGGGACTAGCTCCTTATCCACTGAATAGGGTAGGGACTAGCTCCTTATCCACTGAATAGGGTCGGGACTAGCTCCTTATCCACTGAATAGGGTCGGGACTACGGGAAAGAGCTAGGGGTTTCTGAACAGGCCCCTGCCACTAAGGTAAGTGTACTGTAAGAAGCAAAATGTCACGTCACAGCTAAACAAATCTGCTGGCTATCAACTTAAAGCCAGGGATAATTTCTTCATTGAAGTCTATGGACAGAAATGAGAGAGAAAAAAGTATCTGCTGTCTCTCCTTGTCCATAGACTGCTTTCAAGGAAACATATGAGGGAACTGTCCCTTTAAATCACACAAATCCATAGGTCCCTCTGGTATGATTTGCTGTGTTGTACCTGTGGGTTACTTCTGGCTCCTAGTAGCATGGCTATGTGGGTGAGAAGCCGGACCAGGTTGAAAGGAGCAGAGGACATGCTCTTTGTGTCCTGCATGTCTGGGTGGTCCCTCCGCCCAGGGTCTCCCAGGACGTGGCCAGTCTCAGTACTGTCACCCCTTATGAAAAGACAAGAAAAAAATGTTTTCATTCTTCAGTACTGTGACTCATTAAAAGCCTCACTTGGGAAATCACATAGATATTTATGATGTTTTGGGTTTCCCTGAAATGAAAGGTCCTTTAGGGGAAGGATGTTCGGCACACCTTTGAAATCTGTATCCAAACTTATTTTTGAATGTCATTTAAAAGTGTAATTTGAAACTTTATAGTGTGCTGTGAGAACCACCAACATTGTGAATGGGAAATTAGATTCAAAAAGGGAACTCCCTCTGCTGGTGACTTGCTAAATCCTAAAAGGAGGACTGTGATTGGTTATGATGGTGATTAGCCTGCCCTATAATGTCAATTTCTATGAATAAAATTCAGCATATCTTCAAAAGTAAAAAAGAGCCAATTTTTTATTATCCATAAATGAACGTAAATACATGGTATTCTCAATCTAAATACTACTCATAATTCATAGCACAAAGTAAGTTTTAAAATGAGACTAAGACTGGCTTTGTAGCATGTGCATAAATATTACACATTTTCTAACTTTAATTTAAAAAACATGTTTGTGACCAACTCTTTAGTCATTCTCAGAAGGGTGGTTACAAGTACAAAAAAATAAATAAAATAAAAACAATAAATGAAATGCATACAAAGATAACCCCAATCCATTCCCTCTGTCAGTCCCCATCCACCTGCCCGCAATCCTTCCCGAAAGCCTTGTTTTTTTGATCGATTGAGAGATTCAAGGGGCTATCATTGTTAAGTAACATAATAGATGCAAAACATTGAATATTTCAATTCATGCACTTCAAAATTAATTCTGTAACTTTGCTCCAGAAGCATTTAACTGCAGGATACTCCAACATCATATGAAGGAATGTGCCTACCTGATTTTAGGGGACACAGTGAACAGTTGGGAATTGGGGCCAATTTAATAGTAAAACGTTTCCTTGGTGTTAAATACAGTCTGTGAAAAAATGTACAGTGTACAGTATAAATTGATGGTTTGGATTATGGGATGCCATGGTCATATTTTTCATATTCTGTTCCAGTTAAAGGATTGTTCACATTAAATTAGATCTGTAGACCATACTTTTTAATGGCTAGCTCAGAATATGAGCTTTCCAAAAGTTGTTTATATATTGTACAGATCAGTCCTTTTGGGAGCGCAGGTAATTTATTTATAAATCCCTATTTAGATGGTTGGGTAGTTTTGAGTGCCTTGGGAAACCCTAGGCCAGCATAGCTGACTTAAATTGTAAATATAGAAAAGAGGGGCTTAAGTTTCAAGTTGTTAATGTCACTTGCTCAAGTACAGTGAAATGCCTAACTTGCAAGCTCAAAAACCAACAATGCAGTAATGAATATCAATGTAGCACTAAAACTAACATAAGGTTGAACAAAACAAGAAACAACACAAAAAACTAAAATAAGAACACGAGAAAGTAAGAAGTTATACAGGGTCAGTTCTAATACCATATTTAAAATGTGCCAGAATACTGGAGTGATAGAGGTAGATACAGTGCATTTGGAAAGTATTCAGACACCTGGACTTTTTCCACATTTTGTTACATTACAGCCTTATTCTAAAATTAATTAAATTGGGAGTGTTGCTGTACAGCTATTTTCAGATCTCTCCAGAGATGTTCGATCGGGTTCAAGTCCAGGCTCTGGCTGGGTCACTCAAGGATACATTAATAAAGGCACTTCTGCTTTGTCTTGGCTGTGTGCTTAGGGTCGTTGTCCTGTTGAAAGGTGAACCTTCGCCCCAGTCTGAGGTCCTGAGCACGCTGGAGCAGGTTTTCATTAAGGATCTCTGTACTTTGCTCCGTTCATCTTTCCCTCGATCCTGACTAGTCACCCAGTCCCTGCTGCTGAAAAACATCCCCACAGCATGATGCTGCCACCACCATGCTTCACTGTAGGTGGTGAAGCTTTCCTCCAGACATGACGCTTGGCATTCAGGCCAAAGAGTTCAATCTTAGTTTCATCATACCAGAGAATCTTGTTTCTCATGGTCTGAGAGTCTTTAGGCGACTTTTGGCAAACTCCAAGCGGGCTGTCGTGTGCCTTTTACTGAGGAGTGGCTTCCGTCTGGCCACTCTACCATAAAGGCCTGATTGGTGGAGTGCTGCAGAGATGGTTGTCCTTCTGGAAGGTTCTCCCATCTCCACAAAGGAACTCTGGAGCTCTGTCAGAGGGACCATCGGGTTCTTGGTCACCTTCCTGACCGAGGCCCTTCTCCCCCGATTGCTCAGTTTGGCCGGGCGGCCAGCTCTAGGAAGAGTGTTGGTGGTTCCAAACTTCTTCCATTTAAGAATGATGGAGGCCACTCTTTTCTTGGGGCCTTCAATGCTGCAGAAATGTTTTGGTACCCTTCCCCAGATCTGTGCCTCGACACAATCCTCTCGGAGCTCTACGGACAATTCCTTCAACCTCATGGCTTGGTTTTTGCTCTGACATGCACTGTCAACTGTGGGAGCTTATGTACAGTATGTGTCTTTCCAAATCATGTCCAATCAATTGAATTTACTACAGGTGGACTCCAATCAAGTTGTAGAAACATCTCAAGGATGATCAAATGAAACAGGAAGTACCTGAGCTCCATTTTGAGTCTCATAGCAAAGGGTCTGAATACTTATGTAAATAAGGTGCTTCATCACTATGGGGTATTGTGATGTCACTATGGGGTATTGTGTGTAGATTGCTGAGGATTTCTTGTTATTTATTCAATTTTAGAATAAGGCTGTAACGTAACAAAATGTGGAAAAGTCAAGGGGTCTGAATACTTAACGAAGGCACTGCATGTCAAATTTGGTGTAGATAATAGTATGAAATCGATTCGTGAGAATGATTGCCTGTGAGTAGAAAGTGTACTCTTTTTCTTTAGGATTATATACTCGTCAGGAATCAATGAGGTTGTAATCAGAGACTATATGGCTGGAGAGCCTTGGTTGCGTGTGGATTGTAGTAGGTCTCATTAGATTCATCATGTTTAAAATGGCATTAATGTCTGTCTCAATAACAAGATTTAATTCCGTTAATTCCAACATGCAGTATATGCTGTTCAGAAAATCAAAAAACGTATGATCATTTGAATTTGGAGCGTACACATTAATAAAGGCAATTTTCTTTCCATTATGGATACATGTAATGAAAGTGATTGTGCATTCTTGGTCCTTCACCTTGAGAAAAAAACTATATATACACAATACAAAACATACACATACAGATATGCACACCCAACATCCATAACATCACCCCTGCCCAAACCCACCTGCTCACACTCCCATCTCCAGCGCCCACATCACTCTCCGCCACATGGCCTCAAACTGCACCATTTTGTTTCTCTCCATCACCCACTCACTTTCAACAATTAGATAATAAAGCATTTGGCCTTTCCATTGTGTTAACGATGGAGGACCGATTGATTTCCAGTTTTTAAGTGTACCCTTTTTTCAAGATGATTGATGAGAAAAGAATCGTCCAACTCATTGGTATCTCACTGACTCCCTCATATGCCAGGTCTTGAAATATGCAGACATACAGATGAATAGTACATTGTAATACTTCTGAGAGACAACTTTCCAACTCCGCCCACAACTCCCGGACTTTATAACATTCCCAGAAGGCATGGATTATTGAGTCATTGCTGGTTTTACACTTAAGACATGACTCTGTCGTTGTGCTTTTGAATTTGTGAATTTTGTCTCGTGTAATAAATTCTATACATTAGTTTATACTGGATTAGATGGCGCCGACAGAGAGGGCTGCCTCGCTTCTAGTTCTTAGGAAACTTTGCACAAGCATTTCGCTACACTCGCAATAACATCTGCTAACCGTGTGTATGTGACCAATAAAATTTGATTTGATAAAGCGTACATCTTCGATAACTGTAATTTCATTAGTTATGTTCCAACATTCCCTCCATCTTGTACCAATATCAGTTGTTTTTAAGTTTTGGTTCCAGTAGTTTATATTTTTTTCTAAAGAGATAGTCAGTTGGATAGGCTCTCTGCAAGATTTTCTATATTTTACCGATCATATGAAAATATATTTTTTGACTCAAATAGGGTTCCCTCAAGATTTCTCTGATGTCCAAAAGATTTCAAATCGAAATGTCTTGATATGAAACTTGTAAGTTGCATGTATTTGAAAATATCTACATTGGTCAGTCTAAAATTGCTTTTGAATTATTTATTGGAAAGACATTTATTTCCTCTTACCAAGTCATTTACAGTTGCTATACCTTAAGTTTTCCATGTGGACTTGAAGCAAGTGTGAAGCAAGTGTGTTTTAGGCTGCTCAAGTGGAACAGAAGTCTAAGGCACTGCATCTCAGTGCTTGTGGCGTCACTACAGACATCCTGGTTCGAATCCAGGCTGTATCACATCCGGCCGTGATTGGGAGTCCCATAGGGTGGCGCACAATTGGCTCAGCGTCGTCCGGGTTTGTCCAGGGTAGGCCATCATTGTAAATAAGAATTTGTTCTTAACTTACTTGCCTAGTTAAATAGAGGTTCAATTTAAATACAAAATCATGAAAAGCTATCCAAGGATTGTTTCATACTGTTGTTTTTAGCGAGTGATATTGGTTCTTGTAGAATACATTTTCATTTTCTTCCATATTGTTGTAGTGTTCTATATTGTTATAGTGTTCTATATTGTTATATTGTTTTATAGTGTTATAGTGTTCTATATTGTTATATTGTTTTATAGTGTTATAGTGTTCTATATTGTTATATTGTTTTATAGTGTTCTATTTTGTTATAGTGTTCCATATTGTTATAGTGTTCCATATTGTTATAGTGTTCCATATTGTTATAGTGTTCCATATTGTTATAGTGTTTCATATTGTTATAGTGTTTCATATTGTTATATTGTTCCATATTGTTATATTGTTCTATATTGTTATAGTGTTCCATATTGTTATATTGTTCTATATTGTTATAGTGTTCTATATTGTTATAGTGTTCTATATTGTTATAGTGTTCTATATTGTTGTAGTGTTCTATATTGTTGTAGTGTTCTATATTGTTGTAGTGTTCTATATTGTTGTAGTGTTCTATATTGTTATAGTGTTCCATATTGTTGTAGTGTTCTATATTGTTATAGTGTTCCATATTGTTGTAGTGTTCTATATTGTTGTAGTGTTCTATATTGTTGTAGTGTTCTATATTGTTATATTGTTCTATATTGTTATAGTGTTCTATATTGTTGTAGTGTTCTATATTGTTTTAGTGTTCTATGTTGTTATAGTGTTATATAATGTTATAGTGTTCTATATTGTTATAGTGTTCTTAACTATGAAGTTATTCATGTTGTTAGCTTTATCTTTTGATAATAGACACGTAAAAAGATTCTGGGGATGAGCATGCACATCTTGAATATGTACCCATTGTTCCTCTTTAAATTCAAGCTGCTTTATTGGCATGAAAAACATTGTGTCAATATTGCCAAAGCAACAATGTATACAATATACATTGTAATAAAATTACAAACAATGACAAACAATAATATAGAATGGCAGTAAATAATAATACAAAATTAAATATAAAAATAGTAACAATAAAATGGTAACAGTCAATAGTCGAATGTAATGTATGGTGTAATGCACCACTACCATCATTAAACTGCTATCATTACCATTACCACCCATGTAATTTATTGTATGGGTAATTGGTATTACCTACAAATATAAAAACTTTGGGAGCCATGCCATTCTGAATAGGTTTATTCATGTGTTTATTCATGTGTTGTGGTCCACTTAAAGGACAGCTGTAGATCATGAGTTATTATTATATATATTTTTGACATTATTAATTATTATTATTATCTTTAGTGCATTTAAGTCTGGAAGGTTAAAATCACCCTCTGACTTAGGTGTAAAATATATCCTATTCATATTAATTTGCCCATATAAAGTTTGTCATGACCAAGTATACTTTAAAGAATGTCTTCGGTGGGGTAATTGGTATTACCTACAAATATAAAAACTTTGGGAGCCATGCCATTCTGAATAGGTTTATTCTAACTAAGATCTATGGGAAGATTGATCCATTTCATTGGATCTGCTTTCATGTTGTTCAGTAATGGGATAAAGTTATCTTTAAATATTTGTTGTTTGTTGTCACTTACTAAGCATCCTAAGTATTTCATGTGTTGTGGTCCACTTAAAGGACAGCTGTAGATCATGAGTTATTATGATATATTTTTTTGACATTATTAATTTAAGAAAATCACATTATTTTATATCCTGAGATTTG
The DNA here is from genome assembly GCF_045679555.1 of Salvelinus alpinus. Classification (NCBI taxonomy): domain Eukaryota; kingdom Metazoa; phylum Chordata; class Actinopteri; order Salmoniformes; family Salmonidae; genus Salvelinus; species Salvelinus alpinus. The sequence goes on along the minus strand of NC_092103.1, from coordinate 45,338,551 downwards.
AGTGTTAAATTTTTTTTCTTTCAATTTCATCAAATAATGTATTATTTGTGTATAAATACTGTTTGCTTATTTGTATATACTTGTGTAATTTGTGTAGTTTTGTTTGGGGCTGATGAAAAATCAACCAGTGTGTACAAACGGTTCTCTATTCTAAGTGAGTCCTTTTGGAGCAGATGTGTTTTTTGGAGCATTACTGTATCAACAAGGTTTCTTGCTAGGATATCAAGACAGCTGAAACGTTTAATAGGGCAGTTTAGACCTTTCAAATTCCAAGCCATCACCAGGAAAAATATATAATTAATTCATTTTCAACAATCATTTTGGATACAGATTTCAAAATCATCCTTCCTCCAAAGGACCTTTCTATGGATTTCATTTCATTTAAAAAAAAAAAAAAATCATAAATATCTATGGGCCAATCTCGTATAGAATTGCCCACTTACCGGATCCGAGCAGTAGTGAAGCCCGTGACAGGATTGTGTCTGTGCCCTCCGATCTCAGCTCCACAGTCCACACAACGGCTCGTCTCCATGGGCCTGCCACACTGAGGTGGGGGTTAGAGAGGAGAGCAGGTGGGACATGATTGAAGGAAATGTAACTAGAGTCATGACAGGCCACACTTCTTAACCCAGAATCAACACAATTCTACATACCTCACCAATGGCGCAAGGGTGACCATTCGGACAATCTGTGGGGTGTAGAAGTGAGCACAATGACGGATCATTTTTAGCAAGGAAAAATAAAGGGGGGGGGGGGGGGGGTTCTTCATGGGTTCATGGAACAAAAAAACACACAAAAAACTAGAATGCATAAAAGGTTTAATGAATAACAAAATAGTCATTTTGTTACTCTGTTTCTCTGGGACTTTTGAATTTTGTAACAGGCATTTACCCATTATAACTTTTTGCATTCTAGTTATAGAAGTTACTTTTTAAAGTATTTTTTTAATTGACTGAAACAATACTTACTGTACCACGTCATCCCTGTAATGGCTTGGCGTACAACTGCAAGCATATCCTCCGGCATGGTGGGTATGAAGGCTCTCTGTTATTAAAAGTAATACATATATTTAATTGAGTGATTTATGCTGAAGAACAATAGGTTCACTGCTGACTGTAGGGTGCAGACGGGGGGGGGGGGCACACCTGCATGTTAGCAGGGAAAAGCGCCAGCTGCTGGAGGGGTCCCAGTAGGCCCTGGTTCCCACAGAGCAGCACTGCAGACAAGTGGATGGCCAGCTCCACCACAACCCACTGGGCACCAGAGGCCCCAGTCTGGACAGTCAGGGGACCCAGCCGGTTGGCTACCAGGTCCAGGGCGAATTCCTTCACATTTTGGCTTGCAAGAACCTTTGAGGCCTGGATGAAATCCACCAGTGCTTGACAAAACTAGGAAATAAACCGGAACATTAAAAGATGCTGTATGTAGAGACAAGCCGTATATGAGATGAACTTTGTTACAGTATTATCTCCATGGGCTCTTCTTACCTCAGAGTTAGGATGAAGGTTGGGATTGGCTGCTCTATAGAGACAGGTGACTTCTCTGAACAGAGCCAAAAGCAGGTACATTGCCCTCTTATTTTTTGGACACGAAGAACCCTACACACATACCGGACCAAATAAATAATGCTTATGCTTTGTAAAAAGAATAGAAAAATTATTCAAACACGTAAAATCACTGACTTCAATTTGCTATCTCTTATGAGCCTTTCAATACCTTACAAGCACGATCTATTTCCTTAATTTTGCCCTCCAGTATTGCTTTGGCAACCACATCTCGGATAGTCTTGTAGTCCCCTCCACACACAAGATACTGGTCAATCTGGCTGCCATCTTGATTCTGAAAGACAGTGAAATGAATGTGGATGAGATGAGTTCCCCTCCACCATTTTAAAATTGTATTTATATATTGTATTTAACCTTTATTTAAAGCACAGAAAACCTGGAAAAGCTTTCTGGAAATGCAATCAGTTAATTACACATGAACAATGTGTTATATAATCAAATGAATTGAGTGCTACATACAAGGTTTATCAAATCAAATCAAATGTATTTATATAGCCCTTCTTACATCAGCTGATGTCACAAAGTGCTGTACAGAAACCCAGCCTAAAACCCCTAAACAGCAAGCAATGCAGGTGTAGAAGCACGTAGAAGTTTATCTTCTTATAGGTAGATCGTTTATATTGTCACATACACCGGAGAGGTGAGGTGACGTGTGTTCTCTTACAGGGTCAGCCATAGTAGTACGGCGCATCTGAATACAAACCAGTACCTTCTGCAGGACCTCGTGTGGGAACAGCCACTGCATATCTGCCACTGTCAGGAAGTGTTGGACATACTCCACTCCGTGCTGGTTGCAGATCTTACGGATCAGGTAGACCCGATACCAGTCATTCCCACTGTGCTGACACAGTTCTCCCACGCTGGTCAGGAATTCTCTCTCTGTTGGACCATAATAAGTTTAAAAAAATAAAAAGTGCAACTTACTTGAAAATATATGCACATTTTACCCAATGCCTGAATGAAAATACTATATAAAGCAGGTCAATGATGCCCAATGCCTGAATGAAAATACTATATAAACCAGATCAATGATGCCCAATGCCTGAATGAAAATACTATATAAACCAGATCAATGATACCCAATGCCTGAATGAAAATACTATATGAACCAGATCAATGATACCCAATGCCTGAATGAAAATACAATATGAACCAGATCAATGATGTAAATCCTCACTGTTTGCATAGATCACCAAGTACCAGCCAACCTCTCATGATTAAATTGTTAATACCTTCTGTCATGTGAAATTTCACACAGATTGGGTAGAGCATGTGATTGCATCAGATGCACTTACAGTATAGACCGTTTTTTACTTAATCTAGATAGGGTTGCATAACCCTATATTCCCAAGGATTTTAGAAATAAGTAGGTAATTACCAGGTCATTTTGGTAAATCTATGGAAACCGTAGGAATTTCTACTTAAGTTATTTTAGACGTTTATCTGTGTGCCACCTTTATCTATGAGTGACACGTAGACAAGGGCTCATCAAGGGACAGATCATAAAATAAGTTCACGTTCGTGCAGGTTGAGACAAAAAGGTACCATGGGCAGCAGAAATGACTGAAAGAATGCTGGTCATGTCATTGATTGTGGCGGCAGGTAGCCTAGAGTGTAGAGGTGGCAGGTAGCCTAGTGGTTAGAGTGTAGAGGTGGCAGGTAGCCTAGTGGTTAGAGTGTAGAGGAGGCAGGTAGCCTAGTGGTTAGAGTGTAGAGGTGGCAGGTAGCCTAGTGGTTAGAGTGTAGAGGTGGCAGGTAGCCTAGTGGTTAGAGTGTAGAGGTGGCAGGTGGCAGGTAGCCTAGTGGTTAGAGTGTAGAGGTGGCAGGTAGCCTAGTGGTTAGAGTGTAGAGGAGGCAGGTAGCCTAGTGGTTAGAGTGTAGAGGTGGCAGGTAGCCTAGTGGTTAGAGGGGGGAGGCAGGTAGCCTAGTGGTTAGAGCGTTGGGCCAGTAACCGAAAGGTTGCTGGATCGTATCCCCGAGCTGACAAGGTAAAAATATGTCGTTCTGCCCCATGAACAAGGCAGTTAACCCAGTGTTGCTAGGCCGTCATTGTAAATAATAATTTGTTCTTAATTAACTGACTTGCCTAGTTAAATGAATGTAAAATATATATTTTAAATAAATTGATACTGTAGACAGTAATATATGTATACATTAATAAACAAGTGTAGACATTAAACCTGGAGACAATAAATAACTTTTGGAATAACTGGTTACAAAAAAAAAACTACTATATACACAGTATTTGTTATTAATCGCTATGGTCATGTATCATTTTGGGCAAAAATTGAATTAAGTACCTGTGGCACCCAACTGTTGTTTGTCTACCAACAGATTCCCAGCCATATCCAGACACATGCGTATCCTGGCCACCTGCTGGAAGCACTCTATAGTGGCCATCTGTCTAGATGCAGCGCCTGAGCGCAGGAAGTCACTCAGGAAGGCGCTCTCATTCTGTAGACACTCCTGCTGCTCCACCGTTGTGCAACACTGCATCTTCTCATGCATGGAGTCCTGGAGGAACAATGGGGATATCAGATGATATCAGTAAAATAAATCAGATTATGCCACTATGGGTGACGTTACTCCATGCGTTATTCCATATTCCATGCACTATGGGTGACGTTATTCCAGACCCTCGATGAGCTAAAAAACCTGGGCAATGACGGGTATGGTATTTTCAGTTAATATACGCAATTTAACAGACACTTTTATCCAAAGTGTATACATTTCTATTAATCTATTAATGCCCCAAAAGGAATCAAAATTGTAAAAGACTCCGGCCACCCGAGTCATGGACTGTTCTCTCTGCTACCGCACAGCAAGCGGTACAGGAGCACCAAGTCTAGGACCAAAAGGCTTCTTAACAGCTTCTACCCCCAAGCCATAAGACTCCAGAACAGCTAATCAAAGGGCTACTCTACTACCTACAGTTGAAGTCGGAAGTTCACATACACCTTAGCCAAATACAGTTGAAGTCGGAAGTTTACATACACCTGAGCCAAATACATTTAAACTCAGTTTTTCACAATTCCTGACATTTAATCCTAGTAAAATTTCCCTGTCTTAGGTCAGTTAAGATCACCACTTTATTTTAAGAATGTGAAATATCAAGATAATAGTAGAGAATGATTTATTACAGGTTTTATTTTCTTTCATCACATTCCCAGTGGGTCAGACGTTTACAGTCGTGGCCAAAAGTTTTGAGAATGACACAAATATTAATTTCCACAAAGTTCACTGCTTCAGTGTCTTTAGATATTTTTGTCAGATGTTACTATGGAATACTGAAATATAATTACAAGCATTTCATAAGTGTCAAAGGCTTTTATTGACAATTACATGAAGTTGATGCAAAGAGTCAATATTTGCATTGTTGACCCTTCTTTTACAAGACCTCTGCAATCTGCCCTGGCATGCTGTCAATTAACTTCTGGGCCACATCCTGACTGATGGCAGCCCATTCTTGCATAATCAATGCTTGGAGTGTGTCAGAATTTGTGGGTTTTTGTTTGTCCACCCGCCTCTTGAGGATTGACCACAAGTTCTCAATGGGATTAAGGTTTGGGGAGTTTCCTGGCCATGGACCCAAAATATCGATGTTTTGTTCTACGAGCCACTTAGTTATCACTTTTGGCTTGAGGCAAGGTGCTCCATCATGCAGGAAAAGGCATTGTTCGTCACCAAACTGTTCCTGGATGGTTGGGAGAAGTTGCTCTCGGAGGATGTGTTGGTACCATTCTTTATTCATGGCTGTGTTCTTAGGCAAAATTGTGAGTGAACCTACTCCCTTGGCTGAGAAGCAACCCCACACATGAATGGTCTCAGGATGCTTAAATGTTGGCATGACACAGGACTGATGGTAGTGCTCACCTTGTCTTCTCCGGACAAGCTTTTTTCCGGATGCCCCAAACAATCGGAAAGGGGATTCAGAGAAAATGACTCCAGTCCTCAGCAGTCCAATCCCTGTACCTTTTGCAGAATATCAGTCTGTCCCCCTTTTTCCGGGAGAGAATTGGCTTCTTTGTTGCCCATCTTGACACCAGGCCATCCTCCAAAAGTCTTTGCCTCACTGTGCGTGCAGATGCACTCACACCTGCCTGCTGCCATTCCTGAGCAAGCTCTGTACTGGTGGTGCCCCGATGCCGCAGCTGAATCAACTTTAGGAGACAATCTTGGCGCTTGCTGGAGTTTCTGGGGCGCCCTGAAGCCTTCTTCACAACAATTGAACCGCTCTCCTTGAAGTTATTGATGATCCGATAAATGGTTGATTTAGGTGCAATCTTACTGGCAGCTATATCCTTGCCTGTGAAGCCCTTTTTGTGCAAAGCAATGATGACGGCACGTGTTTCCTTGCAGGTAACCATGCTTGACAGAGGAAGAACAATGATTCCAAGCACCACCCTCCTTTTGAAGCTTCCGGTCTGTTATTCGAACTCAATCAGCATGACAGAGTGATCTCCAGCCTTGTCCTCGTCAACACTCACACCTGTGTTAACGAGAGAATCACTGACATGATGTCAGCTGGTCTTTTTGTGGCAGGGCTGAAATGCAGTGGAAATGTTTTTGGGGGATTCAATTCATTTGCATGGCAAAGAGGGACTTTGCAATTAATTGCAATTCATCTGATCACTCTTCATAACATTCTGGAGTATATGCAAATTGCCATCATACAAACTGAGGCAGCAGACTTTGTGAAAATTGATATTTGTGTCATTCTCAAAACCTTTGGCCACGACTGTACATACACTCAATTAGTATTTGGTAGCATTGCCTTCAAATAGTTTAACTTGGGTCAAACGTTTTGGGTAGCCTTCCACAAGCTTCCCACAATAAGTTGGGTGAATTTTTGCCCATTCCTCCTGACAGACGTGGTGTAACTCAGTCAGGTTTGTGGGCCTCCTTGCTCGCACACGCTTTTTCAAATCTGCCCACAAATTTCTATAGGATTGAGGTCAGGTCTTTGTGATGGCCACTCCAATACCTTACCTTTGTTGTCCTTAAGCCATTTTGCCACAACTTTGGAAGTATGCTTGTGGTCATTGTCCATTTGGAGACCCATTTGCGACCAAGCTTTAACTTCTTGACTGATGTCTTGAGATGTTGCTTCAATATATCCACATCATTTTCCCTCTCATGAAGCCATCTATTTTGTGAAATGCGCCAGTCCCTCCTGCAGCAAAGCACCCCCACAACATGATGCTGCCACCCCCGTCCTTCACGGTTGGGATGGTGTTCTTAAGCTTGCAAGCCTCCCCCTTTTTCCTCCAAACATAACGATGGTCATTATGGCCAAACAGTTCTATTTTTGTTTCATCAGATCAGAGGACATTTCTCCAAAAAGTACAATCTTTGTCCCCATGTGTAGTTGCAAACCGTAGTCTGTCTTTTTAATGGCGATTTTGGAGCAGTGGCTTCTTCCTTGCTGAGCGGCCTTTCAGGTTATGTCAATATAAGACTCGTTTTACTGTGTATATAGATACTTTTATACCCGTTTCTTCCAGCATCTTCACAAGGTCCTTTGCTGTTGTTCTGTGATTGATTTTCACACCAAAGTACATTCATCTCTAGGAGACAGAACGCGTCTCCATCCTGAGCGGTATGACGACTGCGTGGTCCCATGGTGTTTATACTTGCGTACTATTGTTTGTACAGATGAACGTGGTTCCTTCAGGCATTTGGAAATTGCTCCCAAGGATGAACCAGACTTGTGGAGGTCCACATTTTTTTTCTGAGGTCTTGGCTGATTTCTTTTGATTTTCCTATGATGTCAAGCAAAGAGGCACTGAGTTTGAAGGTAGGCCTTGAAATACATCCACAGGTACACCTCCAATTGACTCAAATGATGTCAATTAGCCTATCAGAAGCTTTTAAAGCCATGACATAATTTTCTGGAATTTTCCAAGCTGTTTAAAGGCACAGTCAACTTAGTGTATGTAAACTTCTGATCCACTGGAATTGTGAAATAATCTGTCTGTAAACAATTGTTGGAAAAATGACTTGTGTCATGCACAAAGTAGATGTCCTAACTGACTTGCCAAAACTATAGTTTGTTAACAAGACATTTGTGGAGTGGTTGAAAAACGAGTTTTAATGACTCCAACCTAAGTGTATGTAAACTTCCGACTTCAACTGTACATACTGTATATAGAGAGGGGACTGACTTGGAGTCCTACATAGAGATATATATATATATATATATCTTCTGTATACCACCCCTACCTTGTCACAACAACTGCTTGTCACTACACCTGTTGTATTCGGCACATGAGACAAATAACATTTAACTTGGCTTCACTTTTTGCGAATGCACTTGAAGAAACTTTCAAAGTTCTTGAAATGTTCAGGATTGACTGACCTTCATGTCTTAAAATAATTATGGACTGTCATTTCTCTTTGCTTATTTGAGCAGTTGTTTTTCCCATAATATGGACTTTTACCAAATAGGCCTATCTTCTGTATACCATCCCTACCTTGTCATAACACAACTGATTGGCTCAAATGCATTAAGAAGGAAAGAAATTCCACAAATTAACAAGGAACACCTGCTAATTGAAATGCTCGCAGTCTGCGTTTCAATTCATCCCAAAGGTGTTTCATGGGTTTGAGGTCAGGGCTTTGAGGTCAGGGCCATTGTTGCTCCTAGACGTTTCCACTTCACAATAACAGCACTTACAGTTGACCGGGGCAGCTCTAGCAGGGAAGAAATTTGACGAACTGACTTGTTGGAAAGGTGGCATCCTATGACAGTGCCACGTTGAAAGTCACTGAGCTCTGCACTAAGGCCATTCTACAGCCAATGTTTGTCTCTGGAGATTGCATGGCTGTGTGCTCGATTTTATACACCTGTCAGCAATGGCTGTAATAGCCGAAACCACTCATTTGAAAGCAGTGGTGTAAAGTACTTAAGTAAAAATACTTTAAAGTACCACTTAAGTTGTTTTTTTGGGGTATCTGTACTTTACTATTTACATTTTTGACAACATTTTTAGTTTTACTTTTACTTCACTACATTCCTAATGAAAATACATGTTATTTTTACTCCTTACATTTTCCCAGACACCTAAAAGTACGAGTTAGATTTTGAATGCTTAGCAGGACAGAAATGGTCTAATTCACACACTTATCAAGAGAACATCCCTGGTCATCCCTAATGCCTCTGATCCGGCAGACTCAATGAGCACAAATGCTTTGTTTTGTAAATTATGTTTGAGTGTTGAAGTGTGCCCCTGGCTATTAGTAAATGTACAAAAAAAAAAAAAATTGGGCTGTCTCGTTTGCTTAATATAAGGAATTTGAAATTATTTATACTTTTGATAGTTAAGTATAATTTAGCGATTACATTTACTTTTGATACTTAAGTACATTTAAAACGAAATACTTTTAGACTTTTACTCAAGTAGTATTTTACTAGGTGACTCAGTTTTACTTGAGTCATTTTCTTTTAAAAGGTATCTTTACTTTTACTCAAGTATGACAATTGGGTACTTTTTCCACAACTGTTTGAAAGGGTGTCCTTTATGTATATATAGTGTACTATATTAAACTATACTATATATACAGTATACATATATAAAAACAGGTGATAGCTATGATCCCTGATGTCACTTGTTAAATCCACTTCAAATCAGTGTAGATGAAGGGGAGGAGACAGTTAAAATAAATATTTTTAAGCCTGGAGACAATTGAGACATGGATTGTGTATGTGTGCCATTCAGAGAGTGAATCGGCAAGACAAAATATGTAAGTGCCTTTAAACCGGTTATGGTAGTAGGTACCAGGCGCACCGGTTTGAGAATGTCAAGAATTGCAACACTGCTGGGTTTTTCACACTCAACAGTTTCCCCGTGTGTATCTAGAATGGTCCACCACCCAAAGGACCTCCAGCCAACTTGACACAACTGTGGGAAGCATTGGAGTCAACATGGGCCAGCATCCCTGTGGAACGCTTTCAACACCTTGTAGAGCCCATGCCCCGATGAACTGAGGCTGTTCTGAAGGCAAAAAGGGGTGCAGCTCAATGTTAGGAAGGTGTTGTTAATGTTTTGTCATTCAGTGTATACTATAGGAACACATACAGTAGCAGTCTGAGGATGTATATTTTCTTCTTGGTTTTATCATAGGGTCAGTTGACGTCATCTGGTCTTGGTAAATAACCTGACCAATCACAGAGATTGACTTGGTGGTTGTAAAAACGACTTTCTCATTTCCAGAGATCTGATACAGATCTGATTGGTCTCAAATCTATCCAATACGGAAGTAGTGTTTAACATTGCAGGAACCTCACCAATATGACTAAATTAAAATAGCCATATTTGTTTATATGCATTATCTGAATCTGTGGAATACCATTGCCCAAGAACTGCCACATATCTACATTAGTTTGGTTTCTAAAGTGACTTTGAGATTCTGAAAGTAATGAAAAGCGCTATATAAAATATTGTATTATTTATTTATGACCGTATTTAAACAACGCAGATGACCTGAATGTCACGCCCTGACCTTAGTTCCTTGTTTATGTCTCTATTTTGGTTTGGTCGGGGCGTGAGTTGGGGTGGGTATTCTATGTTTTGTTCTATGTTGTCCTTTTGTGTGTTTGGCCTGGTATGGTTCCCAATCAGAGGCAGCTGTCAATCGTTGTCTCTGATTGAGAACCATACTTAGGTAGCCTTTTCCCACCTGTGTTTGTGGGTAGTTGTTTTCTGTGTTGTGTGTCTGCACCAGCCAGAACTGTTTCGGTCGTTCTCTTTATTATTTTTGTTATTTCAGTGTTCATTAAAGAAATATGGACACATACCACGCTGCACCTTGCTCCTCTCCTTCCAACTACCGTTACACTGAAATGTCACGTTTAACATTGAATTGCTCCTCCAGATGTTTTATGTAGTTTGTTTTATTGACTTTCCTATTCGCAGAACGCAATTCATAATTAGCTGATGTGTATTATGCCATAATTCAATTATGCCCAAGCATCCTGGAAAAATGCTTAATTGAGAAATTATGATTTGCCCCAAAATTATATTGTGGTTTATTTTTTGCTCATTTTGAATTGATAACAATTATTGTAAGTAACCTCATTGTTACCCTGAATGATTTGATATAGAAATTAGACTGCTGTACAGCCCCCTTTTAAAGTGATTTTTAACAGTTGTTCCCACGATCCACTGTTTGGGAACATGTGTCCTAATCAATGGCTCTAACATTTTAATCAACAGTGCATAATAATCTTCACATTCACAATTAGATAAATGCTGACTTCTATTGCAAAGTTAAATGTGAAATTGTGTTCATACCTCCATGCAGTTTATGTATAAGGAATAAAGTTCCGTTTTTCTTGATTCCTCCAAGATATCACTCTTCTCAACTTGTGTCAGATGCTGCTGCAGGTGGCCTTTGACATCATCAAAGCTTCCAAGAAAAAAACATACAAAAACAATTCAATAAAACATTTTTTTTTGGCGGATATCTTGATAAACTTTTAACCCCACGATATAAAGAGTAGACAACCAGCACCTTACCTGTACTTGAGCAGGAGTTTCAGCACTACTGACCAAACCACTGGACTATTGTCCACATCAACACCAAAGGGAGAGATTGCTTTGGTTGGTCTGTGAAAAGGTCCTGGTAAAGAAAACGGTTGTAAGAAATACAAAAACTCACATTTCTATATCATGCTGATACAAGCTGTCAGACAGCAGGAGGGTACCTCTGATATTGAGGGCAGACTGAGCCTCCACCATGAGTAAGTTCAGCAGGTGGAAGAGTAGGTGAAGCAGTTTGATGAATAACAACCAAACCGATCCAATGAACCACTGGATGTTGTCCACAGACTGATCAAAGCGAGAGCGCCTCTGAATCTGTCGATGTCCTGGCCAAGAGGGAAACAAAAACACACACAAACATCAGATTTGCAAACACTGAAGGGACACAATGGCCTGTCCAAAAACAAAGCCCCATTGGCCTTCTGGGTTTGAAGATCTGATGGAATTTGTGGAACTTTTGCCATATTGTTTACACTTATCCCATTCTTTCAGATCCGAAAACACATAGAATTTAGGGGGCTTGTTTTTGCCTGGGACAATCCGTCAGCTGGAAGGAGGGTACCTCTGATGATAGGACTAGATTGAGCCTCCACTGTGAGGAAGGACAACAGGTGGAGGATGATGGCCGTACAGGGCGGAGAGTTGTCCTTGAAGCACACCGTAGAGACCAGGTCAATGAAGAAAGCACTGCACTTCTTCTTGAACCGCTTGGCATTCCTGCACAATAAAACAATGAAAAGACAGGGTTGTCCAAATTTCCATTTCACTTCAGGATAAACCGAAAGTACGTGTTGTGTGAAGAGTGACATTTAAAATGTTTTGAATTGGTACTTCAATTCTGAATGACCTTACTGATGTCACCAATAGCCCCTCACCCATTATCAATATATATCTGTGTTGCCAATAGCGACAGAGAATCTTGAAAATCAATTGAATTGATTCAACACGCGATTACTAAGATGTACTAAGAACATTCCACTCTCCCGTAGACTTCTGTCTAAATCTACCTTGTACAGTACACACAGGAAGTCATCTGACTGGTTGATTAATCATTGACTTTCAAGCTTCTCTGACGCTAGCACACAGTGGTTTGCATGGATATTAGAGTGATAATTGGCATTATGGTAATTACATTTAGAATTGTCAGTGGTAAAATCAAACAGTATTTGACAAGCTGAAACGTAACCTTAACGATTTAAATATAAACATGAGTTTCCCCACCATCTGTTTTCAACTGCTTCTTCTCTGCAGGCCTTAAGTATATTGAGCACTTCCTCAAACGCCTGCTTCATTTTAACGTCTGCATCCCTCTCCAGTACCTTGATTAATTAAAAAAAGAGTTAAAAATATATATATATATTTTTTAATGTTATGCAATTTCTCTACATTATATTAAATATAACAGAGAGGATGATAAGATGAATCTCACGTTGCACAACCGTCGTACGGATGCCAAAACGAAAGGCTTCAGCCTCTTGTCCACTTTCTCGACGCCCAGCAACAAGTGCTCCACAAATAGAGACAGGACAAAGATACGATTCCATCTGCTCCTACAGGAACCAGAAAACAACCACTCATGTAGTAGCAGCAACTAAGGAATCGTATGTACATGTACTGGAATGGGACTTTTTCCATATATGTAACAAGAGTTAACAGTTTCCTATATATTCATGTACAGAACAGTAGTTGACAGTTACCTATATATTCATGTACAGAACAGTAGTTAACAGTTACCTATATATATATTCATGTACAGAACAGTAGTTAACAGTTACCTATATATATATTCATGTACAGAACAGTAGTTAACAGTTACTTAGCTCGATAGTGTAAATGCAATAGAAGGCAGGTTTACATGTTTGTGTAAAGCATAACGTCCTATGGGATTAAATATAAATATATTAAATAATATAAATATTGTATTTCAAATGTATAGTAGGTCTGGCGTGTCATCCTCGCCGTCCATCCTGTTTGTAACGTGTAACAACGGGTATGATGTGTTGTTTGTGTCATTTATGTAAGGCGATGCCTAAGGATGCCGAAATTTACATCTTCGGATGGACAATTATTAATTCTTATTCTAATCCCGTTGAACTCACTGGACTCTGCAAACCATGGCCTTGCTTCTCTCCCCATAGTGTCTACGACTCTCCTCAGAGCAGACCAGCTCTATGGGTACCTGGAGTCTCTTGACCTGCCTGAGCCAGTGTAGCCGCTGGGCATCTGTGTCCAGAGCCTGGGGCTCCAGGTGTTCCACACAGGCCAAGGCTGCATACACGTCCAGGACCTGGCGAGCAGTGAGGAATAGAGGATAATGCTGAAAAACACCCTTTAGATAGAGTGAGGGATAGAGGATAATGCTGAAAAACACCCTTTAGATATAGCGACTGATAGAGGATAATTCTGAAAAACACTCTTTAGATAGAGTGAGGGATAGAGGATAATGCTGAAAAACACCCTTTAGATAGAGTGAGGGATAGAGGATAATCCTGTAAACCACCCTTTAGATAGAGTGAGGGATAGAGGATAATGCCAAACAACCTTTAGATAGTGAGGGATAGATGATAATGCTGAAAAACACCCTTTAGATATAATGAGTGATAGAGGATAATGCTGGAAAAACCCTTTAGATAGTGAGGGATAGAGGATAATGCTGAAAAAACACCCTTTAGATATACTTGTATAAACTCACAGCATCATGTACATTATTTGAGCAACTATTGACGTCCTTTATGCAAACAGTGACCGTTAACAATAAGAGTTGGCTAAGCAAAGAAACAGTCTTTCCCCCTCCCCCCCCTTACTTTCACCGTACTTGCATTAATATCAATTGGGGCTTTTTTTCCCTTTACATGAGAATGTAGTAGCCTAGTATATACTCACCAGCTCCATCCCCTCTCTGATGTGTGTGTTTGCCAGGAGGCCCTGACCCACTCGGGGGATGCTGATCATTCTGGACAGGTTCTGTAGGCGGTTCTTAAACTGGTTGTAGGCAGCATGGACCCAAGGCAGAGAGGCCACCTCCGTACACATAGCATCATGACCTAGTCGCAGCTCGTTCACACAACAGGTCAAGGCGCCACAAAGGAGCTGCATGGTTGCGTACGCGCACACACACACACACACACACACACACACACACACACACACACACACACACACACACACACACACACACACACACACACACACACACACACACCTCAAGATATTACACATCCCTCTGACAACCTGGAATGAGCTTTGAAAAAATTATAGATATACAGTACCAGTCAAAAGTTTGGACACAACTCCTCATTCCAGTGTTTTTTTGTTGTTTTTGTTTTACAATTTTCTACATTGTAGAATAATAGTGAAGACATCAAAAGTATGAAATAACACATATGGAATCATGTAGTAACCAAAAAAAGGGGTAAACAAATCAAAATATATTTTATATTTGAGATTCTTCAAAGTAGCCACCCTTTGCCTTGATGACAGCTTTGCACACTCTTGGCATTCTCTCAACCAGCTTCATGACGTAGTCACCTGGAATGCATTTCAATTAACAGGTGTGCCTTGTTCAAAGTTAATTTGTGGAATTTCTTAATGCGTTTTAGCCAATCAGGTGTGTTGTGACAAGGTAGGGGTGGAATACAGAAGATAGCCCCTATTTGGTAAAAGACCAAGTCCATATTATGGCAAGAACAGCTCAAATGAGCAAAGAGAAATTACAGTCCATCATTACTTTAAGACATGAAGGTCAATAACTTCAAGTACAGCCGCAAAAACCATCAAGCGCCATAATGAAACTGGCTCTCATGAGGACCGGCACAGGAAAGGAAGACCCAGAGTTACTTCTGCTGCAGAGGATAAGTTCATTCGAGTTATCAGCCTCAGATTGCAGCCCAAATAAATGCTTCAGAGTTCAAGTAACAGACACATCTCAACATCAACTGTTCAAAGGAGACTGTGTGAATCAGGCCTTCATGGTCAAATTGCTGCAAAGAAACCACTACTAAAGGACACCAATAAGAAGAAGTTACTTGCTTGGGCCAAGAAACACGAGCAATGGACATTAGACCGGTCCAAAATTGAGATTTTTGGTTCCAACCGCTGTGTCTTTGTGAGACGCATAGTAGGTGAATGGATGATCTCTGCATGTGTGGTTCACACCGTCAAGTACGGAGGTGGTGGTGTGATGGTGCTTTTCTGATGACACCGTCTGTGATTTATTTAGAATTCAAGGCACACTTAACCAGCATGGCTACCACAGCATTCTGCAGTCTTACGCCATCCCATCTGGTTTGTGCTTAGTGGGACTATCATTTGTTTTTCAACAGGACAATGACCCAAAACACACCTCCAGGCTGTGTAAGGGCTATTTGACCAAGAAGGAGAGTGATGGAGTGCTGCATCAGATGACCTGGCCTCCACATTCACCGGACCTCAACCAAATTGAGATGGTTTGGGATGAGGTGTACCGCAGAGTGAATGAAAAGCACCCAACAAGTTCTCCGCATATGTGGGAACTCCTTCAAGACTGTTGGAAAAGCATTCCAGGTGAAGCTGGTTGAGAGAATGCCAAGCATGTGCAAAGCTGTCATCAAGGCAAAGGATGGCTACTTTGAAGATTCTCAAATATAAAACATATTTTGATTTGTTTAACACTTTTCTTTTGGTTACTACATGATTCCATATGCGTTATTTCATAGTTTCAATGTCTTCACTATTATTCTACAATGTAGAAAATAGTAAAAATAAAGAAAAATCATTGAATGAGTAGATGCACAGGGCCCCCACTCATTTTGTTATAATTTTTTGAGTCACTTAAATAGCATAAGAACACGGCATAAGCAATAACAAAATTGGTAGAATTGCAGAAACTGTAAAATGTCCCACCCCCTCGCTCTATGCTAACTTTGCCACCGCTGCTGAAAATAATCATAGGGGAAACACTGAATCATGGCGAAAGTGCAAAGAGAAATCCAACCTGTAGGTCCTCTTCACAAGTCACATTCATGGTCATGGTAATGAAATCCTGCAGGTATCTGTGGAAAAGCTCTGTCTGGATCTCATTGTCCGCTATCGCAATGTAGCGGCCCAGAGGAGTCTTCCCAAAAAACTCCTCCAACTGCCTCTGACTTTGGCCTGTCAAACAATTAGGGAAACAAAAATGAAATTGTTAACAGTGCAATGCATAGGTTACACTATGACGACGACGACCCCCCCCCCCCCCCCCCGCAGATGTGTTCTGATAAGCTACTACCTTCATGTTGAAGAGCATAAATCCAGAGCTCATTCAGGTAGTCCTTGATCCTCCAGCTGAAGGGCATGATGCAGCTGATATTCTTGTCTATTGGGATGTTATTCTGGACCAGGAAGGTCTTGGACGTAGCACTGGGACAAGGGGAGTTTGATTTACAATGGAATTACATTTAAAAAAAATGTAATGCAGGGGAGTCATTTCCCCCAGAAAATTGTCGATTCCCAATTCCTATCAGTAGTGGGAATCAGAATAGATTCCTTCATGAAGAATCGATTATTTTTCAAGAATCGATTCCTGCCACTTTAAAAATGGTACTTTCCATCAAATTTCAGGTTTTGTGAGTATTATTATTTTTTGTTGGTTTTGTGCAATTTTGATAATGGCACATGGTTCAGGTAAAAAATGTATATTTTCCATTCTAAAATTGCTTTAAATAGCTATAAATAGCAAATACATATTATTATACTTGTGTGAACGTGTTTTGTACCACTTTTGCTATGGAATCAACTCTTGGAATCGATTTCCAAATCCAGGAATCAACTCTTGGAATCGATTTCCAAATCCAGAAATCAACTCTTGGAATCGATTTCCAAATCCAGAAATCAACTCTTGGAATCGATTTCCAAATCCAGAAATCAACTCTTGGAATCGATTTCCAAATCCAGAAATCAACTCTTGGAATCGATTTCCAAATCCAGAAATCAACTCTTGGAATCGATTTCCAAATCCAGAAATCAACTCTTGGAATCGATTTCCAAATCCAGAAATCAACTCTTGGAATCGATTTCCAAATCCAGAAATCAACTCTTGGAATCGATTTCCAAATCCAGAAATCAACTCTTGGAATCGATTTCCAAATCCAGAAATCAACTCTTGGAATCGATTTCCAAATCCAGGAATCAACTCTTGGAATCGATTTCCAAATCCAGGAATCAACTCTTGGAATCGATTTCCAAATCCAGGAATCAACTCTTGGAATCGATTTCCAAATCCAGAAATCAACTCTTGGAATCGCTTAAATATTTCTGGATATTAAGAACCCTAAGAATGGGGCACTGAGACGTCTAGCCTTGGTGCCAGTCTGATTCTGTTTCAGACATAGCAGGAATAGAACCCAGGCTAATGCATTCCAGAGAGTTGGGATTCCAATTCCATTTAAATTCAGAAAGTAAACCAAATTCCAATTCAACATTTTCCATATTACCATCACCTCAAATTACCATCACCTCAATGGGAACGAGAAGGCATGTGTATGGCTCAAACACGGAAAACAAAATGGAATATAACGATGCGGATAAAGTTAGGAATGACACAATTTAATGTATACAACGTTTAAAAGACCTGCGTCACGATACTGAGAGCTTTGATGTTTCTAAAAAGGACGTATTTCTGTGTTTCTGGAGCCTTTGTTCATGTTTTATCCAAACTGCAAAATAAACCTGAGGAAGTCTATCGCTGGTGGGTTAAGTTTCTCAAAGTTTCTCAAAACTAAGTGACACTTGGTAAAAAAGAAAGAAAAGAAAGCTAACTTGTCCTTTAATTTAGGTTATAGACCAGCCATGGTGAGTAAACAAATGTCAATAGCCAATATACTGCATAGAAGATCTAGAATAAGCGAAATAAACATTTCTAAGTAGCAGAGGCAGGCTCTCACAAGATTTGGTTCTGGGTGCCGAGACGAAGACCATACAACTGTACGTGATTAATATATCGTCCAATTAAAAAAATATATTAAAAAGAAAACATGTTACATTTTCACAATGAATAAGACCATACAGAAGACAATGCTCCTCGTCACTGAGGCCACTTACTTGTTGTCCACACTGGAATAGGGAAAGGGAACATGGAACTGGAATAGGGAAAGGGAACATCAAGTAGTTTATCGTCCCCAAAGATGTCTAACCACAACGTTTGAATTGGCTCTTCAGAGTTGGTGTCCAGCAGGAGGTCTAGATTACCGTCACGGTCAATGACTGAGACCAGCTGTGCCAAAAGTGGAATGACCACCGTCTGAACTCGTTTCCATAGGGTTTGTCTGTTAATAAAGCACAAAACTAGCTTAGTAAGGCACTGAGTAAAACAGCTACATTGTGTTATTGAAATCTAGATAAAAAAAAAAAAATTCTGTCAATATTTCGACATCTTTCACAAGCATATGGATAGGGTTTGTCTCTCAATTCATTGGTGAAGAGTGCTCACTCACCTAAATGTCCCTCCCTCATGCAAGGCATCAATGTTGGACGCTTCACTAATGACCCAGTTTTTTGTTAAGTTAGTGTTTTTTTCCCGAGTTTCCAGTAAGGAGTGGAGACGTCTCTTAAGAATGCTCAGAAATCCAGCTGTTCCTTAAACGTGAATTAGAAACAGTCGGATTAAATGTGAACGGATAGCATTACTATTTTTTTTTTTTTTTTAAACGGAATAACTGTTACTCAGCTCTACTACCTTGTTTTTCTTCGTTGTCGGTCAGGAGAGTCAGCAGGATCTCCACTCTCCTGGTGTTACGGAACCCACCCTCCATCTCGTCTCTGAGCATGCCCACGGCGCTCTGCACACAGCTACGCAGCAACAGTGTGGTGTCCAGGACATCCTTCCAGCCCTGCGGAAGGTAGAGAGAGCCCAAGGAAAATGAAAATGCTAAAAAAAAAAAAAACTAAATATATTTGTGCGTGATCAGTCGATCAAATTGCAGATGAATTTGGATATTACTCACGGTTTGGCCTTCACATTCCATGTCATGTTTATCTGTCCCAGTATATATGTCATCCAAACCTGCCCAAAATGTAAGAACGTTTTTGTAATTGTAAGTCAAACAAACTTTTTTTTAGGGGAAGTGTTTTACAGATTTCAGTTAGTACTTCCTGACATGGGATGAGATCATGAAATTATACTTTGTCTACTTCGCTCTGCATTTCCATCAATCACATCTATTTTATGAAGTCCTTTTTACATCAACAGTTGTAAAGCACAAAGTGCTTATCCAGATACCCAGCCTAAAACCCTAAAGAGCAAGCAATGCAGATGCAGAAGCACAGTGGCTAGGAAAAACTCCCTAGAAGGCAGGAACCTAAGAGAGAAACCTAGAGAGGAACCAGGCTCCGAGGGGGTGGGGGCAGTCCTCGTCCGGCTGTGCTGGGTGGAGATTTAAGAGTACATGTGGCCTTGGGCCTCCTGAGTGGAGCAGTGGTCTAAAGGACTGCATCGCAGTGCTAGCTAGAGATCCTGGTTCGAGTCCAGGCTCTGTCGCAGCCGGCCAAGACTGGGAGACCCATGGGGCGGCGCACAATTGGCCCAGTGTCGTCACGGGTTAGGGGAGGGTTTGGCCAGCAGGTATGTTCTTATCCCATCGTGCACTAGCGACTCCTGTGGCAGGCCGGGCGGAATGTACACTGACACGGTCGCCAGGTGTACGGTGTTTCCTCCGACACAT
The DNA here is from genome assembly GCF_045679555.1 of Salvelinus alpinus. Taxonomy (NCBI): domain Eukaryota; kingdom Metazoa; phylum Chordata; class Actinopteri; order Salmoniformes; family Salmonidae; genus Salvelinus; species Salvelinus alpinus. Next base: position 45,318,766 of record NC_092103.1, on the reverse strand, counting down.
TGGTGCAGATGGCTTCCGGGTTAAGCGGGCATTGTGTCAAGAAGCAGTGCGGCCTGGCTGGGTTGTGTTTCGGAAGGACGCCCGGCTCTCGACCTTCGCCTCTCCCGAGTCCGTACGGGAGTTGCAGCGATGGGACAAGACTGTAAACTACCAATTGGATTCCACGAAATTGGGGAGAAAATACATTTAAAAAGAGTACGTGTGGCCATTAAGGCCTTATCGTTATTCAACACATTCAAGACGATCAGCGATGACCAGCATAATATGGTTATTATCTGAGCCTGGTATAGAGGGTGCAACAGGTCATCACCTTAGGAGTCAATGAGTACATTTACATGCACACCAATCATTTGATATTAAACTGCTATTGGCAGTAGGTAGATTACGCAACAGTCATGTGAACAACCTTAACTCTGCTTATCTTAAAATCGGTGAAAGGTCAAAATCGAAGTAAACATACGCTGATTAAAAGCCCTGGTTTTCTGAGCAATCTTTAGAACTATTAGGACATATTAACACCTTAAATCTGCATTCCAGCGGTGCATTTGATCTGCGCATGTGCTAGCACCAGCCGAGAGCCTCCCTCTATAGCGCGAGTGGTGTGTTCTCGGAAACAACAAAATGTATGTCTTAGAAGTAGTTTTCATATATAAACTTCATGTCCGAACTCAGAATAAAATATGCTTCCCAAAGAATAACAGTCGCTGAGGTAGAACGTTTATTTTGATTGACGATTTTCTGCATTTATCAGTGTCATCAGGTAGCCTGATTTCAGATGTATCCATCTAAACAGGATAGACAAACTATTATATTAATCTGACTATCCACAATAATCTCATACACTCAGTGTCAGAAGGATTTTCATAGCAGGTCATTTACATAATCACACACAGCTTCTTTTTTTATTTTTTATTTTTTACCTTGAGGCTGATCCTGCTTTTCCTCAAACAGTTGACAGATGGCAAGGTTCCGCAAGACTCTGATATCTGACACAATATCTTTGGATCTTCTGAGGTCATCAATGTGAACGGACCTCCAGGGGCCTATTGGTAGAAAATGACCAATAGACTTTTATTGACACTTTCTGATTCCATGTTATAAATTGCATTTTTTTTTATCACAACAGGCTTTAAAACGGTATTGATAAGATCATCTCACCTCCATGAAATCCAACAAAGGAAGTGCCGCTGTCCAATCTTAACAGTTTGGTGATGAAGTAGACAAACACCTTGCCTTCAATCTCCTCATGTTTTGATTTGTTGATTTCATTAATGGCAGAGTACCTGAAAACAACGAAACATTTTCTCAGACAGTATCTCATTTAGTTTACAGATATTTATGAAATTAGATCGACCCTAGTTTTCATTTATTTGCAGATATTTATGAAACTATATTGACTTTACTTTGCAGATGCAATGACACTTGCATTGTGGGATGCTTCATCCAAATCTGACTGAATAATGAGGAGTTTGTTGCTAGATGCATCTCCAGGTGTCAGAAACTCCCTAGGTGGGGAAAAACAACTATGTTAACTAGAGAAAAAAACCAACACTAAATATAGGATTTACAGACCTAAAACATTGAAAATAAGTCAACCTGATCTTCTTGCGGAAAGAGAGCTCTGTGTCAAACTGCTGTAGTGACAGGAGCTCTACATTATGCACCACCTCCTTCAGCGGTCCAATATCCGATTCTGTCAACAGTCTGGAAAATGTCGTCACCTGGGGAAGTTAAGATATAAAATTAAGGGGTGGAGAAATAAGAAGTAAAATGTACTGTTCGAATTCAACTACGACTAAATTACCTCTATGAAGCAGGAAGGGCTCTGCTCCACCTGTTGTGTGTGACAGACAAAGTCAGCCAAAGAGCTGTGCTTTCTCTCTTCATAGTAGAACCTGGTCAGATGGTCGATCTCCACTTTAGAGAGTCCTGTGCAGTCCAGCCGAGCCACAGAGTCTGGAGTGGCACAGTTCACCAGGATGAGTTTGGCCTCATCTAGTACTCTTCTTTGTTGGTCTGGGATGTCCATGTCTCCCCTCTGTTTCTCTGTCACTTGACGAACCACCGAGGCACACGTGTCCGCATGGAAGCCAATGAAAACATCAGGAGGTTGGTACTTGTAGGTCTGTGGTGCAGGTGAGCTTTGTTGAAGATCTACAAACTGCCCAACCCATCTCTCCAAGTCCGCAACAATTTCCCTTTGTTCTTTACTGAGGACAGTATGGATATCCAGGTAATGTTTCTCAAGCCTGTTGATGAGAGGGATTGGAAACTGGTTGTAGACCACTTCTTTATCCTCAATGACAATGAGCCTGAAGTCTTTGTGAACTCTGCATTTGACACGATGTGTTCCCAGTCCCAGGTCAACGTACTTTTGTCCCCCTAAGCAGACGTAGTATTGGTTGAGAGCATCGTAGAGACTTTCGTAGAGGTTCTGCAAGTTCAAGAGCACGACGGTTCGACCGGTTTCCATGCAGATCTTGATTCGGTTGATGTTGCGGCAGATCTGGGTGTACTCTTGGTCCTTGGGGAAGCTGGACCCAAAGATAATCTCAGGCTGGCAGCTCTCTGAGAAAAAGGTCTGCTGGAGGATCTGTAAAGCGGCGTAGTTTTTGGTCAGTAGCAGCAAATAGCGGCAGTCTTCCTCCTGAGCTGAGAGGTTTTGTCTCACAAGCTCAATGGCACTGATCCTCTCCAGATTTGGATTGATCTTAAGTGTTTCGGTGAAGACTGTGACCGCGTCCACATCATCTCTTCCACTGAAGTTCCTCAGTACCGCCTCCACAATCTTCTCTGCACTAGGGATCTGCTCTGAGGCCTTGGTAATTGCGAAAAGCATCTTGATTAAGCTGTAGTAGTCACGCAAACCAAAGAAACCTTTGCCTTTTTCTGGACTGATGTTCAGGAAGGCCCTGGCAAAGGGTTGAAAGAAATCTCTGACTTTCTCCAAAATCATTGTGTCAGACGAGCATATGCCTTTCGCACTCTCAATCAGCTCCTTCTCGTCAGGGTCACCGCGTGAAACAAAGATCCCTCTGTTCATCTTCGCGGGGTCCAAAGCCCAGTTGGAAATGGCAATGAATCCAACCTTCTTGTGTGGTAATGGCTCATCATCAATGCATCCCTCTTCTAGCAGAGGATGGAGGGTTTTCAGGGGCATTTTGGGGGAGTCCTCAGCCAATCCAATTTCATCCAGCACCACCACAGATATGTACTCCTTCAGGTTCTTTCCCTCCTGGAAACGAGCACATTGCTTGAACGTGTTGATGATGCCCGCTGGTGTGGAGTGAGGGCTGCACTGGAAGGACACCAGGTGAATCTGCTTCAGCCTTTTGTAGAGGTCAGAGTGTGCAGCTTGACCCTGCATGGCGTCTGCCACCAAGGTTTTAGACAGCGATTTAGAACTCCCAGGTTTCCCTACCAAGAAGAGAGGGATTCTTAGCTCAATGCAGATGACAATCATGAAGACGTTCTCTTTCAGAGCATTGTTTCGTGCAATTGTTTCCCCCAGCGGCACTCCACTCAGGAAAAGATCCTGCATGAGTGAGATTTCCTGCATCACCTTCAATGGGGTGTATATTCCAGTGAGATACTTGCAGATAGTTTGTCTGTACTCTTCTTTGTTTTCCAAGCAGGCGTGGTAACACACGCCCACTGCCATCACCAGAGACCACAAGACTGGATCTCTTCGGATTTGTTCACGCCTCTCCGCATTTTGATTTCTCTCAAACTCCCACAGATCAGCAAGTAGCATCTTATGGTTTTTGTAAAACCAGACAAAAGCTTGCATGCAACGCTCCACATCCCTGAGACTTACAAAGCTACATTCATCTTTCCTTTTCCGCATGTACCTCTGTGAAGCCGACAGCACATTCGTGATCCAACTTGCGTATGTCACATTGATCGTGTTGGTCTGAACCACCCTCTTGACAATTTTCTTGATGTACATATTTTCAGTGTGATCATTGAGCTGTCCGAAGTCCCACACCAGAGGGATCATGCTCGGGGGCAAGGCCTGGACTCGGTACACCAACTGGCGGAGAGGGATGGACCCCAGCTTTTCATCTGTCTCTTCAGCTCGGACTCTGTATCCTAGGCCAGCTGACTCCAATCTGTGAATCATCTCATCTGTGTGTTTTCTGTAAGGGTTGCATGCAGCAATGATTTGCAAGCCACATTGGGATCGCAAAGGTTCTCCTTCTACAGTATGATCACATATGACCTCCTTAATACTGCTGAGGGCGTCTGTTGTGTTGGCTTCATCAAAGAAGAGAACAGAATCAAAGCCGTAGCTTTGTTTGTTGTGATGAGCAATGGCTTCCGCCTCTCTGACATTGGTGTAGATCATGTCTGAGCTAGTTCCTCCGTGCACTTTGACTAGCTTCATATTCTGAGTGGTCACGGCTCTCTTCTGTAGTTCACAGAGGAAGTTGATGAGCCTCGTTTTCCCACACCCCGTCTCCCCCATGATCACAACAGGGATGCTGCACCTGAACCGCATGAGAATTGCCAGCATCTTCAATATATTGTCAGTCGTAAGCTCATATGTTTCATCAGGATCAAGATGCTGCTGGATTCCCATAACATTGCAAATACATTCGATTTTATCCTGTCTCGACAGTTCATCGAAATCAATGTTGAAAGGGACTCTCTGTAGCGTCAGGCCGTCAAACAGTTTTTTGGTCATGATGTTTCTTTTGATCACACTCCCTGTGGATGGATCAATGGCGTCTACCCAGTTTTCTTTATTGGGCCGAAGGTGAAAGCCGATGAAGGTCATTGACATGTGGTCATCATTGAAGAAGATGTAAGGATGTGGTTCTGACTCCCATCTCTTTCTGATCCGGAAGGGTGCCAAGTCTTCCTCTCGTATTCCGGTTATCTGCTGTTTCCCAGGGCTCTGGTCAGAGATGCTGAGTGAAGGAGTAGCGAAATCTTTGGCCATCAGAATCATGAAGTCCACCACAAAGTTCTTGAATCCCTGAAGAGTGTCCCCGGTGATAGAGGCATCGCAGAAGACGGACGTTTCACAGTCTCGCAGCTGAAGGTTAAGGAACCATGTGAAATTCCTCAACTCCGCCCACGAGGGGTCCTTAATTCCACAGTACAGAAGGAGCAACTGGAGACATTTGACATGGCTCCCTTCAACTCCACTGTACATAAAACTGTCCAAGTTGATGTGATTATGAGATCGTGTCAGATATTGGTATGGTCGTTGGTAAGCGTCACTCTTGAACTCCTGGTCATCCATAAGTGGGTCTTCAGGCTTCGTAATGGAGGGATCCTGTTGCATCCTCATTTCCTGCTCTAGAATCTCATTGGGTGGGCGGCAGAAGACGTTTGGGAACACAGCCGGGAAGGTAAAGTTGACAGGTGCTTTCTGTAAAGAGAAGAGAAGTGTGATGAAGAAAATCAAGAAATACATATACATTGATTACAGGCTCTGATAACAAATTAACATTGGATAGTCTTTAAAAAAAAGCATACCAGTGTTGGTTCATTTCTGTGCTGGTTTACAGTAGACTGTAGAATCTCAATCACATACAACTGCTTGTTGCTGCATTTCCACATCCTTCCCTCAGAGTCCATCAAATAGCCCAGGACCAGCAGTTTAAACAGACATTCATCAAGACCCTTCTGTACCTGTTAAACGTTGCATTAAAAACAATGAGGGTAAAGGAATTTACAAAAAAAGACTAAATGTAATTAAGTTCAAAGTAGATTCAAGCATATCAATCATTTCTGTTGTTTTTGATTTCACTCCGATTATTTTTGTAGACAAACTTTCATGTTTGTTGTGAAGTCCTATAATCATAGTGTCGGGTTGAGATGTTATTGCAATCAGATGAAGGACATTGACGTCCGAAACGATTTTAACTCGAATCGGATATATATGAAGCATCAAGATTTTTAAGTGTGAGCGAGAGTCACGCCTATTCCTACCAAATCCTCCAATCATAATCCACAGTTTCGGTAGTTGACTCATGACCTCACACAGAGCGTATTCAGCGCCAGCCATGGCCATTAGGACCAGTAACTGTGAGAATGACAAGTCAACCAATTGTGTGTTTTGCCTTGCTGCTCAGCACACGGTACAGCAGTTCAGAGGGTCATCAAAACTCCTTACCTATCAGTTGCTCAGCTTTTGTCTGTCCAGGAAGTACGATTTATTGTAGTTCAACATCTTTTACAAGTCACTGTTTGTATTAAGTAAGTGTTTGATGTGAAAACATCATAGCTCAAAACTAAAGGCTCGCAGGTAATTCGCACAAATGATTGTTGTGGGAAATCGCCAGGAAAATTATTTCCTAAAGCCTACAAGGCAAAGTCTCAGGTGCCTGTTGAACCACTACCGGGGATTCATTTGCTGTGGACTTAGGTTACAGAATTTATTAGGGGTATTCTGTTCATCATTTAAACAGGAATATTGGCGGTTGTTGATTTTAATGGTGCACGTAAACGGCTTTTTCAAAAGAAGATTATAACTAGGAAAAGTGTTATTGTCTGCAATAAACATGATCAATAATGTTAATCAATAATGTTATAATAATCAATTTCAGAGGCACAATTCCCCCCCCCCCCACATGAGAAAACCTAACTAGCTTTAATAAATACACCCCAATATAATTACCGTAGATGTGACATCAAAATGGAAGATGGTTAGCTCTTTCTTCCCAGGGTTGTTGAGAAGAGACTGAAGAATGACATTTTCATCAACCGTTGGCTTGATCAAGCGAACGCATTTCAGCACTGTAGCCTTCATGAAGACGTCCTTCAGTTTTTCAAACAGCCTCTTGATATAAAGGGATTTACCTGAAAGGGTCAACAACACGTTATTATTGAGAGGAACCAAACAAGCTGAAGAGTGAGGCATTTTAAATAAAGACAAATTAGTCAAACAAACATATTCAGGAGCAACATGTAGCAATTTAGTGACCGTTTCAATTCCCTTGTTGTTAAAAAAAACCAAACAGCTTATAACTATCTGACCTAGCTTAGCACTAGTTCCTTACTTTATCATAACCCTAAAACAAACATCTGTAAAGGGATGTGTTTGAAATAATTGTTTTTGTATTACTTATTAGTGTCAAATGATGTTCAGAAAATTAAACTTTTAACAAAATTCTGGGGGGGTAGTCCCAACCGGGACTTAAACCCTGGTCCAACAACTGCCAAGCCAACACCTTAACCGTCTAAACCTCTTGATGAGGTCGCTAGACGTTGGGTTAAAGTCACTTCAATACATGATTTACTTCTGCAGACATTATCTACATATTTGTACTAATTTACAGGCAGGAAATGTCGACAAAATATACTGACCAACTCCTGCTCTTTCGGACGACACAACTCCAACAAACTGTCGGTCTTTGAACACAGCAGCAGCACTGGTCTGATCTGCTGGGACTGTATAGTGTCTGCTCAGGTAACGCTGAATCATGACCAAGGGTTCCTGGGGTACCATGTGTAACCTGTACTGGCTGAAGGCTGAGGGAAGGTAGGTGTGCTCTCGATCCAAACTGCAGATGATCACAAGCCTGTAGTCTTTCCGGCACTGCATTGCGATACTCTTGAAAAATCTCTCCGTTTTGGAGCTCACTTCATAACTCAGCTGATCCCCGTAGAGCATGGTGTAGATCTTCTGTCCTCTGTAGCCTGGGGTGAGGCAGCGTCTGAGGAACAGCTCCACTTGCTCAAAAGGTGTGGTAGAGTTACACAGTAGCACCTCATCATACGTAGGCAATGGCTGACATTCACTGCTCATGTAAACGGAGATGCAAGATGCCAGGATCTCGTCGTGAGGGCAAACAATAAGGTTTGGGCTCCCAATAGCTAGGCCCCTGGGCAGATCCCTTTGAATAGGTTTTTCGTTCCATTTTTTTGGCAAATATTTATATTCCTTTTTGTTGGCCAATATTTCTAAAAATCGTCCAAAGCTTCTGACATCAAGAGTGTCTGGAAGAAAGTTCTTCATGTCTCTCATGTAAGCATTCCAAATCAGATTAACTTTTCCTGAGCCAATTTCTTGTTCGATGAGACTCGGCAGGTTATCGGATAGAGCACCCAACTTCACCATAAAATCTGGACTTCTCTCTCTGCTGCTTGACACTTCAACAAAGGTATGAAATTCAATTTCCTCATTTTGCTCCGATTGTATGGTGAGGATCTCACTTTGCAGTGCATGGAGAGACTGTCTCAGATCAGAGGCTGTGCAGTTGGGTTTGACGAACGACAGCATCATGAGAACTTGGTCTTCAAAATCATTTTGCTGAGTCAGCTTACTGCACAGGTAGACTATCTGCTCTGCATTGTAGTAGTTCAGGTAGTAATGGTGGGATCTCTGTTTGTCCATAAAGTCATTCCAGTACTTCAGACACTTCTCCAGCTTCCTGCACAGCTCCGGAAGCTGATCCACGATGTTGCCCTCCACCGTAATCACACTGACAACACTGCCCAGGTTAAAGTCCATGAGGATGTCAGCCTCCTCACTGAGTGAACTACAGTTGATGTTGGCTTTCCAGTTCCGGAACAGGGGGTTCCCAGCTGTAAACAGGGCAAGGAATGCCACAGCCAATCTCTGGACACTGGCAAAAACCTAAGAAAATGAACACAAAAGTGCTTAATTATAACTGAAAATATCAAATGTTCCTTGTAGTTAAACTAAGGCACAACAACATTACAAATAACCTGCCCAGGGACTGCGGTTGAAAATTAGCCGGCTGGCTAAAACCGGCACTTTTACTGAAACGTTGATTAAAGTGCACTGTCCCTGTAAAAATAAAATAAACTCAAACTCAAGTAGTATCTGAAAACATTTTGAAATACTGAGAGATTTACCTCTGAAAAGTGGTTCACCTCAGACTGGTCCCCTTTGCCAGACATGAGCATCAGTTTGTTCTGCAGCTCCCTCAGGTCCTCCAGTGAGTAGGAACGCATCTCCTGTTCCTCACCATGTTCCTCAGAGATGTGTAACTTCAGGGCAGTCTCAAGACTCAACTTGATTGAGAATAAAGCAACACACAGAGATACATTTTAAAGTTCTTATTGATTTGAAAAACTTGGGTATGTTGACTAAATGTTTTGTGTTCTCTAAACATTCCCAAAACATGTAAGTAGATTGTGGACACATTAATTAGGATGTGGGTCATTACATAAGACCGGTTTCTTTAAAACACAACATCTGTCCAGTTGTTATGATATTTAAACAATGTTAATAAAAAATAAAAAATGCACATAATATTCCTTTAATGTTTCAGAATGAACACAGAATAATGTATCCGTGTTACTTTCACACAACATTCTTAAAATGGACGTTTCTTTACGCTTCAGGGGAAAGTCAGATGTACGCTCATTGGTCCGTTGGGCATTTTATTTGTGCATATCATCTTATCTGTGAAACTTAATTACACAAAAAAACAGTCTACAGGACTAGAACCCCTTGTGGTACTACAACATATAGGGGGTACAACATTTTGCCCGTCTGATAGCAGGTAGTTCCTAATACTTCACATGGTAATGGCATCATGCAATGGCCTCCACGCACGTTCTTTAAGATAGAACCTAAATCACATTGCAGATCTGTATCTTTTTTTGTTGTTGACGAAAATGTTATCCATACAGTATATATTACATGGTAATATTGTCTACCTTCTTTTGGTTCTGTGCACTGATGGTGTAGATGCCCTTTTTGTTGATGGCGGTTGCTAAGGAGATGGAGGACAGCTCCACAGACCCGTGGAAATCCTTCACAGTTTTCAACCACTCCAAGTGTCGTGCTGTGTCATGCTTCAAACAGAGAATGAAGTGTCGGACAATGACTGCTTAATTTAAAACGGATTATTAAAACGGTCGTAAAAAAAAAAAAATGTTATGTTAAATGTTCATCTCACCAGCTTTTTTGGGAGGTTGCAATCATTATCCAATGTTCTCCAGAGCTTCTTCATCACCTCTTTAACGGTCTGAAAACCGGAATCTTGCTTCAGTTCGAAGAGCAGTGAGGAGTATCCGTGAACGGCGTCGTGGAAACAGGCCACACGGTCCACATCAAGATCATTCTCCCCGGCAGAGATGGAGGCCAGGTCAACAAACACTTTCAGCTCATTGATATCTGTAAAAAAATATATATATATATATATAAATCAATGCAGATTTATTTTACAGATTTTTATGTGTTAAAGCAGCGTTTCCTAAACTCAGTCCTCTGGACCTCAAGCGGTGCACGTTTTTTTGTTTGTTCTTGCACTAAACAGCTGATTCAAAATGATCAAAACTCGATGATTAGTTGATTATTTGAATCAACTGTGTAGTGCTAGGGCAAAAACCCCAAAACGGTCACCCCTTTGGATCCAGTGACCCTAGTTCAAGATGGCCGCACGTTAGGAAACTCTATATTAGAGTAACGAAAATGTTTAACCATTAAGCCCTTTTACCTTTCAGGGCCTCTTTAACCCAGATGACAAAATCTTTTGCGTGGCCAAGTTCCAAGAGGCATAGTCTGCGAGACTCTGTGACGTCCACCAGATCTGTCTTGGCCTGCATTAGGTCGTTGTCAATCCGATCAAGGTGCTCTTCATTCAAATCTGTACTCATCTGAGAACAGAAGAAGAAAAGAAAACCTGAGAAATGTACCTGGATCCATTGTTGTTCAGTTACCACTGGTTTATGTCGTGGTGTACAACTACTAAAAGCAATTAAATAAAAGTGAATGCAGCAAACTGTTAGATTAAAAGTCAAAATGATCACTTTATACACACTTAATCCTAGCTTGATTTGAGTAATGTGCATTTCCCACAGCTTGGCGGGAATATTCTATTAGGATTGGCCGGTGTTGATTATTATCAAATAAACACCCGGCAAAAAAAATTATATTCCACAGCTAAGAAGAAATTCCAACCAAAAAAAGTACCTAAATAATGTACGTACAATATCCATTCACAAAACCCACCTTAATTGTGAAATTGTTAGGTTAGATTACTTGTTGGTTATTACTGCATGGTCGGAACTAGAAGCACAAGCATTTCGCTACACTCGCATTAACATCTGCTAACCATGTGTATGTGACCAATAACATTTGATTTGACTTTATATTCATTGGCATCAATGTTAGCTACAAACGACTTTGCTATCTACACAAACCAAATATTTTAAATACAAGACCAATGTGGACAGAGGAGGCAGATGAATTTAGCTAGCTAGCATTCATTTACTTTTGACAAGCTCTGTCATGTTTTTTGCCACATTTGGTTTGTGGTCCAGGAGCCATATGAAATCACCTCGGTCTAGACAACTACAATGTTGCCAAGAGGTGAAACTGAACGTCAAACATTACCACATGTTCCCTCTGATCTGCTGTTTCAAAAGTTAATAAACAAAAACGTAATTGGCATTGTTAAAATAGGTTTTTGTAACCTAGATAACTAGTTCGCTAGCTAGCTTCAGTGGATGTTCACAGAATCTTTTTTATTATTTAACCTTTATTCAACTAGGCAAGTTAGTGAAGAACCAAATTCTTATTTTCAGTAACCGCCTACCCTGGCCAAACCCAGACGTCGCTGGGCCAATTGTGCGCCACCCTATGGGACTCTCAATCACGGCCAAATGTGATGCAGCCTGGATTTGAACCAGGGACTGCAGTGACGCCTCTTGCACTGAGATGCAGTGCCACTTCGGGAGTAAGGAGACAATTAATTATTTAAATTGAATACTTTTCTACTGGCAAATGTGTGCGTTAGTATTGTTTTCTGTGGCAACAGCCATGGTGTACGCATTATATAACTTAGAGCTCTGTTGAGTCCTGCGGAACTAACCCGCTAGGTCAGCCCCTCCGCTGCGTGTCGGGGAGCGCTTCTCATCAAGGGTTATTTACCCAGGACTCCCCCTGCCCTCGTTGATTATCCCTTATTTCACGCTTAGGAGTAAATCTATTTCACTATGGGTTTTGAGTAAAATCATGCAAAAACAAAAAATGGGAGTTTTTCACAAAAATGTAGACAATTTAAATTCAGAAATCAGCTCCTTACAATGTCTAGCAGTGTCTGTAGGGCCTTGAAGTCGCCTTGAAGATTTAGGGTCTCCTTGACCTTCATAATAACTTGAGCAGACTTCACAGCCAAGTGAAGGCCATGGTACTGCTCAATCTGCTGGACCCTTTCCTTGATCCAGTGTTTGTTATCTGACTTGTTAAGTCTGCACATAATGTCCAAATCCATTGCCAGCTTTTCATATTTGCCCTTGTAGTCATTGAAGAGGATATCAACCTTTTTAAGCTTGAGACTGCCATTCTTCAGGCCTTCGTAGTTATTCTTGTATTTAGTGTAGCAAGGTCTAAAAATACCATTGGTTACCTCCTTTGGTGTTACCAAGGAATCAAATTCAGAAGCAAAGTCTTTGGTCTGTTTCTCCCACAACATCTTGAATATGTGGCTGTCTCCAAACATGTGCCAAACATCTGCCATCTCTCGCATGCTCTGATCAAGATCAAAGTACGTAACCACACCATGCATTCCAGAGGAGGGCTGGTCAAACGGGTGAACCTTCATGAACTGGTCCAAGGTCATGTCCTCAATGTTGGTCAGTTGTCTCTCTTCCATGTCCCCAAAATGAACTGCAAATGGCACATAAAAACAGTACAAAATGTTGCTATTACAATCAGATTCTCCCAGTCACACACACACACACACACACACACAGTCTTGTACAGCTAACCTTGTGGGGACATACAATTCAGTCCCATTCAAAATCCTATTTTCCCTAACCCCTAACCCTAACCCGTACTCTTACCCTAACCCTAACCTTAACCCTAACCCAAAAACCTAAACTTTATCCTAACCCTAAACCTAACCCTACAACTAACCCTAGCTCCTAACCTTAATATTTAACTTAATTCTAACCCTAACACTAATTCTAACCTTAACCCTAAACCCCCTAGAAATAGCATTTGACCTTGTGGGGACTAACAAAATGTCCCCAGCTGGTCAATTTTTACTTTGTTTACTATTCTTGTAGGGACTTCTGGTCCCCACAAGAATAGTTAAACACGTCCACACACACACACACACACACCTGTGATGTGTTCGTTTAGTTTGCGGCTCATGGTGAGCAAGATGTCCACCAGCTCCTTCTCATGGCTGACAGCTCTAGCCTCCTCAGACCTCAGGTTGAGGAGCGTCTCCACAGAGGCACGGCTCTTGCACTTCTCATTCAAAGACAGACAATCTGCATTGAGATCCAAACAAGCATATCACAGCCGTTAATGTCATTATAACTTACCCATTTCCTCATGAGCAGAAAAACAGAGCCAATCACAAGCCTTAAAAATAAATATTTATTTATTTATTTAACCTTTATTTTACTAGGCAAGTCAGTTAAGAATAAATTATTATTTACAATGACGGCCTACCGGGGAACAGTGGGTTTAACTGCCTTGTTCAGGGGCAGAACGACACATTTTTACCTTGTCGGCTCGGGGATTCGATCCAGCAATCTTTCAGTTACTGGCCCAACGCTCTAACCACTAGGCTACCTGCCGCTCCCAGATAGAACACACAACCTTCCATTACCTATCGCCATCAGCTCTGTGAAAGTATCTGTCTTTCCTAAGATGTCGTTGAGCAGTTTGATCTTGATGCTTCCGTCGATCAGCCGGTTACAAATGACTTTGAAGGATGAGATTGCTTCAGTAATTTTGACCGTGGCCTCTTTAGAGAGTTGCTCGATCAGCTTGTCATCAGCACCTAAAACGACACGCAAAGAACGACACACGGTACATTTTAAGTGTTTGAATGGATGAAGTGTTTTGAGCTACACAACGCTTAATAGAAAAGTGTAAGTACCATGTAGTTCAAATATATTCTTGGCTACGGTCCAAGTCATGAGGTGTTGGAAGACCACCTCGTCCTTGTTTCCATGGTTATCACTTGGCCAGGTTTTCTGGATTATGGCCGTGATGAGTTTCCCAAACTTCCTGTTAATCTGAAACCGCTCAAAGAGTTTCCCCTCTGATTTACTCTGTGAGAAAAAATCATTCAAAATTACATTAGTTCAAGATTGTTTTCCATTTGTAATGCAGCACGTGCATATGCCTACGCTGAATCATTCAAGTAACTGCCAAAATAAAGGAACCCCCCCAACATAGTGTTTAATAGGGTGTTGGGCCGCCACCAGCCACCAGAACAGCTTCAAAGCACTCGGCATAGATTCTACAAGTGTCTGGAACTCTATTGGAGGGATGTGACACCATTCTTCCTCGAGAAATTCCATAATTTGGTGTTTTGATGGTGGAAAACGCTGTCTCAGGCCCCACTTCAAAATCTCTCATAAGTGTTAAATTGGGGTTGCGATCTGAAGACTGAGACGGCCATGGCATATGATTTACATCGTTTTCATGCTCAACAAACCATTCATTGACCCCCTCGTGCCCTGTCGATGGGGGCGTTGTCATCCTGGAAGAGACCACTCCCGTCAGGATAGAGATGATTCACCATAGGCTGAAAATGATCACTGTGTATTTATTGGCATTTACCTTGACCTCTAAGGGGTTGAGTGGAGCTAAACCATGCCAGGAAAATGCACTCCACACCACAACAGAGCCGCCAGAAAACCTAATTTACTCAAGTGTTTCCATTATTTTGGCAGTTACCTGTATTTATTACCAACAAAAAGTATTCCTGTAAGCATTAGGCCCCAACAAACATCTTAAACACATTTTTCCTGTTCATTTAAAAAGTGGATGCGGAAATATGAGGATTTAAAAAAGTTTCCATTTGGACTACTTGAGGAGTACTCATACCTGGCACAACGAGGGGACAGCTTCAAGAGCACATTTCTCAATACTACAAGTCACATTAGGATGACAGTTATCCAGTTCCTCCATCTTGGAGCAGTATATCTCTATTTGATCCAGAGAGGAGATCTGAAAACGTGTTTTTAACAAATCAAAAACATTTCCACCGGACACAAATAATAATAAGAGAGTTAAAATCAGTGCTCTTTGTAGCAGTTCCACACCTGTTTAAGTTTGCCCTCTAAATCCGTACAGAAAGTTTGTCTCCATTTCTTGGTGAAATCCACATTTACAAAACTGAGAGAGATGATGCTATTCCACATCTGTGAATCATAACCAATAAGGAGAGCAGGTGGTTAACAAATTAACGTACAATAATACTTTTTAAATTAAATTTTAAAAACTGCTATAAGACAACATACGGCATTAATGAATCTGACATGAACTATTTATTTATATATTTATTTAGCATGTACGATACATTATGAAACTTGTGATGTATGACCCCTTTATAATGTCTTATAAGAGAAATCCTGACTTAAATAGCAGCTGTTTTGAGTCAGTTGAAATGTTACCACAAAGACAGACGTAATCCTTATTATAATACAATATAAAAGGCTCATACATGCATACAATGTTTGGTCATACCCGTGGTATATGGTCTGATATACCACGGCTGACAGCCTATCAGCATTCAGGGCTCGAACCACCCAGTTTATAATATATTATTTTTAATGATATTATTACATGCGATGTAACACAGCCATGTAAACATAACATGGACACACCTGCATGCAAGTAAAATGTTACCCCATTAACAATGTAGCTTAAATGTACATTGTAGCTTAAATGTAGCTTAAAAAATGCGTGGCCCATAATACGTGCAATTAAAAAGTTAAGTAATTCCCTCACCTTGATCTCTGAGGTATCGCGTAACTTGTCTTTGAAGGTCGTGTTGATCCAGGATCTGACGATGTCGATCGACTCGGACAGCAGCCTCAGATTCTTTGAACGGATAGCGTCTTCTCCCACGTCACATGTCTTAAAAAAAATGACATTTTCAAAATGACAATTTTTTAAATTTGTTTTAGTTAGAAAAATGAACAGTTTTTTAAAATCTTAAATCACATATATCTCTGAAAATGATTGCATGACTCGTACAATCGTCTGAGGGATCATAGATATCAGGTTAGGATTTTACTCTTAGGAAATACAGAACCCATAAGGATTAGTTCAAAACAAGTAAATCACATCCATTTGTTTATAAAAAGTGATAAGAAAATGTGATTAAGATTTCGATATTTGATCGATTGTATGGTATCCTTGTATACAAGCCACCAATAAATATGACAACCAGGTTACATGAACAAGCCCCCCCCCCCCCCGTGCTTCTAGTACATGTCAAACCAAATCTATTATTACTGTGATTATTATTATTTGACCATGCTGGTCATTTATGAACATTTGAACATCTTGGCCATGTTCTGTTATAATCTCCACCCGGCAGAGCCAGAAGAGGACTGGCCACCCCTCATAGCCTGGTTCCTCTCTAGGTTTCTTCCGAGGTTTTGGCCTTTCTAGGGAGTTTTTCCTAGCCACCGTGCTTCTACACCTGCATTGCTTGCTATTTGGGGTTTTAGGCTGGGTTTCTGTACAGCACTTTGAGATATCAGCTGATGTAAGAAGGGCTATATAAATAAATTTGATTTGAATTTGATTTATTAATCTATAGTCTACATAAAGTCTGGTAATTATTGTTTGGCAGTAGGAAATCTAACGGCTGGGTCCGAAATCTGTCTTGCCTACTACTACATTACACTACAGTACATACTTACTGTTCAGTAAAAACGAATGCAGTAAGCAACACATAACACACTGGCATCCTGAGAATTCCTCATCTAATGCAGAACTGTGTTGATTCCCACCATTCGTACATTTTGGGTACAGCATGTCCCCCTTATCTCATTATTTGATTATCAGCTGTTGATAAACATGTGAATCTGGAAAAAGACGATCGTCATCCTCAATAGTGTGCAGTGAATTCTACTAGATGAAAAACCGAAATGAATATGACATCCTAGCATTTAAAGCACACAAAACTTTCTGTTTTCGCATACCTAAAATCCATACCTTAGAAGGCTAGTATGAGTATTCGGACACGGCCATAGTCTACATCCCATTAAGTCTAATACTAGGAACTAGTATGATTTTAAAGACACTGGTGCCAATGGTTTAGGTTTAAAGACACTGGTTCCATTACCTCAGAGTCAAGACTGCTGAGGATATATCCTAGTATTTATTTAAGCAATAAGCTCCTGAGGGGTGTGGTATATGGCCAATATACCACGGCTAAGGGCTGTTCTTACGCACAACACAGCGCAGAGTGCCTGGACACAGCCCTTAGCCGTGGTATACTGGCCATATATCGCAAATCCCCGAGGTGCCTTATTGCTATTATAAACGGGTTACCAACATAAATTAGAGCAGTACAAATGTTTTGTCATACCCGTGGTATATGGTCTGATATACCACGACTGTCAGCCAATCAGCATTCAGGACTGGAACCACCCAGTTTATAATATATATTTTTAATGATATTATTACATACGGTGTCACACAGCCATGTAACCATAACATGGACACTGCCTGACATTAGGTTCTTCAACAAGTGAATTGTTCAAAATCATTCTAATACCGGACAGTATATTGCCAGCATTGCTTTATATATTGTTGTGAAAGAGAACGGTCAGATCATCAGGTTGTTTTTGTCACAGAGAATGTGTTCTCCATAACCTTCCTGATTAAATAATGGTAACAGTAATATCCTTTCTACATACCTTGGACTGGGAAAAGTTTGATACTGAGACTAACAAGCTCACGCAGTCTACAGGGACGGCTGTGAATTTGGAGGATCGGCCTCCATTGCATATCTTCTTAAGCAGTTCCACTGTTGTTGCCAAGCACTCACTCCCATAACCATCATTGAAACAACTGCAAAAAAAAAAATATGTATAGTTTAACTGTCATCAAAGAAACAAAACGGACAATATTGAAACAAACTCATGAGACAAGTCCAATCACCTGTACTTTTGCTCTTTAAGATGCTTTTGAATATGTGAAAGAGTGGCAGTGAAATTCTGTAAGGCATGAAAATAACATTTAAGTTAGTACCATTCTTGGTGCGTTACCTTAGTACAATACAAATGTCTTCAACTCACAGTAGTGATTTTAACTCACCCTGTTGTTGCTGCTGGATACACTCACGGGAGCCTTCACAGTAAAAACAACAAGCATGTCCAGGAGCTCAACTCTGACGATAGAGCTGAACTCTGCCAGATCGTCTACGGTCAGTAGACACATCCAGGAACGGCTCGCTAGTCTGTCCATCTCCACTAAATGTCCATTGGCTTTAATGAGATTCAACATTGTTCTAAAAATGGAGGAGTTTTAAGGGTTATTAGCAACGTTCCCCACCCCCCCAAAATGTTTTTTTTAAGAGGACTAAACTAAGCTAAGTAAAGGATTCACTTTTATCTGGTGATATAGTCACCAGGGTTGGGGCTAATTCCATTTCAATTCAGTGAATTCACTAGGCCTAAACAGATTCTAATTCAAATTTTCCTCAATGCTTTTATATGAGATTTTTTTTTAAATGAGAATTTCAGTTTACAGCCTGAATTCACCGAATTGAAATGGAACAGACCCCAACCCCGATAGTCACAAATATTTGCCTACGTAAAATGGGAGAGAAATATGGTACCTGCTGTCCTTGCTGGTGTTGGTCACTTTTTGCAGACCTGCCCAAGTATTTTGCAGACCTGCCCAAGTCTTGCAACTTGGTGTAATTGTGACAGGGATTGGTTCAAAGGGTTTTGAGGAACCTTTGAGGAGATGGAGCATGGGAATCACTAGAATCCCCTCCTCCTTCGCAATGTCTATCAGTTTCTCCAACAGCTCTGGCAATCTGTTTAGGAGAGAAGTAATGTCAACAACAGATCTGGCAATCTGTTTAGGAGAGAAGTAATGTCTATGTGACACGTAAAGACATTTATGCCTAGACTACATGTTGAAGCCAATTACAACAATGTGGACTAGAAACACGCAAAACCTATTTAGCATGATGCTATTTAAAAATTTGCCTATCAATTCACACTGGACTAGGACGAGAATAATGCTTACCCTCCAGCCAATCAAAGACTGTCAATAATCTACACATTTTGATACAACGGCAAGCAGTATTAAACAGTATTAAGCAATAGGGAACAATAGGGAACGTTGATTGGTCAGTGAGTGGTCAGGCCCTCATCACACCTACAACTTATGATTGGTCAGTGAGTGGTCAAGCCCTCATCACACCTACAACTTATGATTGGTCAGTGAGTGGTCAAGCCCTCATCACACCTACAACATATGATTGGTCAGTGAGTGGTCAAGCCCTCATCACACCTACAACTTATGATTGGTCAGTGAGTGGTCAAGCCCTCATCACACCTACAACATATGATTGGTCAGTGAGTGGTCAAGCCCTCATCACACCTACAACTTATGATTGGTCAGTGAGTGGTCAAGCCCTCATCACACCTACAACATATGATTGGTCAGTGAGTGGTCAAGCCCTCATCACACCTACAACTTATGATTGGTCAGTGAGTGGTCAAGCCCTCATCACACCTACAACTTATGATTGGTCAGTGAGTGGTCAAGCTCTCATCACACCTACAACTTATGATTGGTCAGTGAGTGGTCAGGCCCTCATCACACTTACAACTTATGATTGGTCAGTGAGTGGTCAAGCTCTCATCACACCTACAACTTATGATTGGTCAGTGAGTGGTCAGGCCCTCATCACACTTACAACTTATGATTGGTCAGTGAGTGGTCAAGCCCTCATCACACCTTCAACTTATTTATTCATCAAAACCTTGTCATGCCGCCGGCAGCTATTCCGCCCATGATTCTCACTGTGAAAATATCTCAAATATATCTGACACTCCTGGACCTGAATCGCTAACCCCAGTATCAAAGGGAAAATTAAAAAATAAAACACTAACGTTCAAAAGTTTGGGGTCACTTAGAAATGTCCTTGTTTTTGAAAGAAAAAATAATAAAATTGTCCATTAAAACATCAAATTGATCAGAAATACAGTGTAGACATTGTTAATGTTGTAAATGACTATTGTAGCTGGAAACGGCAGATTTTTTCATGGAATATCTAGATAGGCGTACAGAGGCCCATTATCACCAACCATCACTCCTGTGTTCCAATGGCACAGAGAAATGAAGGCTATTCCATGCGAGAAATTGCCAAGAAACTGAAGATCTCGTACAATGCTGTGTACTACTCCCTTCACAGAACAGCGCAAACCGGCTCTAACCAGAATAGAAAGAGGAGTGGGAGACCCCGGTGCACAAATGAGCAGGAGGACAAGTACAGTAGAGTGTCTAGTTTGAGAAACAGACGCCTCACAAGTCCTCAACTGGCAGCTTCATTAAATAGTACCCGCAAAACACCAGTCTCAACGTCAACAGTGAAGAGGCGACTCCGGAATGCTGGCCTTCTAGGCAGAGTTGCAAAGAAAAAGCCATATCTCAGACTGGCCAATAAAAAGATTAAGATGGGCAAAAGAACACAGACAATGGACAGAAGAACTCTGCCTAGAAGGCCAGCATCCCAGAAAGTAATGAGACCCCTTGACTTGTTCCACATTTTGTAGCCTTATTCAGAAATGGATTTAATCGTTTTTTCCCCCTCATCAATCTACACACAATAGTGCATTGTGTCCCACCACACTGCTATCTACACACTGCATTGTGTCCCGCCACCCACCACCCGTCAACCCCTCTTTTACACTACTGCTACTCTCTGTTCATCATATATCAGTGGTTCTTAACCTGGGTTCGATCGAACCCCAGGGGTTCGGGGAGTCAGTCTCAGGGGTTCGGCGGAGGTCAAGACACACATCCGACTCATATGATTCGTGATGACACGCCCCGCTTGGCCATCATTGGCTGCAGGTGATCACGCTACATCGCTTGGCCTATCTGTGCTGCAGGGAATTTGGTGCGCTCAGTAGTCGACTTGTGACTGTCGTGATGGTACGTTTTGTGATTTCTTTCTTAATATTTTAATCCCTTCATACTTACGTATATGTACAATATGGATTCACATGTATAACGGAACGTGATGGGAGTCAGCGTCCTAACTGCATGATTTGCAATGCCAAGTTGAGCAATTCTAGTTTAGCACCGGCAAAACTAAGAGAACACTTCCTTAAGCTGCATGGAGATGGAGAATACAAGAACACAACGCTCGCTGAATTCAAGGTGAAGAGAGCCAGATTCGATGAAAAGGCTACTCTGCCTGTTCTCGGCTTTGTACCCATCAACAAACCGATCCTCACAGCATCGTACGAAGTTGCTTACCTGATCGCAAAGCAGGGCAAACCACACACCATTGGTGAAACACTCATAAAACCAGCTGTGTTGAAGATGGCGAATATCATGCTGGGAAAAGAGGCTGAAGTTAAGTTATCCCAAATTCCTCTTTCAAATGACACCATCAGCGACAGAATAGAGGACATGAGCAAAGACATCTTGGCTCAAGTAGTTGCAGATCTGATTTCAAGCCCGGCAAAATTCAGCCTTCAACTCGACGAGACCACAGACGTTTCCAATCTAAGCCAGCTTGGTGCGCTATGTGAAAGACGACGTGATAAAGGAAGATTTTTTATTTTGTAAGCCTCTTACAACAACAACTAAGGCAGCCGATGTGAAGAAACTTGTGGATGACTTCTTCAAAGACAACAATCTTTCGTGGGATATGGTTTCTGCAGTCTGTTCAGACGGCGCTCCAGTCATGCTGGGAAGAAAGTCTGGTTTTGGTGCGCTAGTGAAAGCCGATGCACCACACATCATTGTTACGCATTGTATTCTGCACAGGCATGCGTTGGCAACAAAAACCTTGCCTCCAAAACTGGCAGAAGAATAAAAAATTGTAGTGGAATGCGTGAACTATGTGCGAACTAGTGCTCTGAGGCACCGCATCTTCAGTGAGCTGTGTAAGGAAATGGGCTCTGAATTCGAGGTACTTCTGTACCATTCTAACGTTTGGTGGTTATCCCGCGGACAGGTGCTGAATCGTGTTTTTGCCGTGCGTGTGGAATTAGCCCTGTTTTTGCAAGAGCACCAACATTGTCATGCAGATTGCTTAAAAAATTCTGAGTTCATTCTCATTTTAGCGTACATGGCTGATATCTTCGCAGCTCTCAATCATCTCAATCAAAAGATGCAGGGCAGTGGAGTCAACATCATCGAAGCGGAGGAAAACCTGAAGGCTTTTTAAAAAAAGCTACCGTTATGGAAACGACGAACAGAGAACGATAACTTCGCAAACTTTCCCCTGCTGGACGACTGTGTAAGTAAGATCGAAGATGTATCTGGAATCGGAGACATTTCTGTACCCGCGGAACTGAAGCAAGCAATTGCCACGCACTTAGATGAGCTTGCAAAGTCTCTCGACGGATACTTCCCTACAAGAGAGTCATATCCAGCATGGGTGAGACAGCCGGTCACGTTTAGTGTTGAGACAACAGATGTCAATGATGAATACCTCGATGAAATCATTGAAATTCAGCAGAGCCAGGTTCAACAGCAACTCTTCAGAACAACAACGCTTTCAACGTTTTGGTGTCAACAAATGGTAACGTACCCTGTTATTGCTAAGAAAGCTCTGGAGATTTTCATACCGTTTGTTACAACATATCTTTGCGAGCAATCCTTTTCGAGGATGCTGGACATAAAAACGAAGAAAAGGAACAGACTTTGTTGCGAAAATGACATGAGAGTGGCACTTGCCAAGGTGAAGCCGCGCATTTCTGAACTGGTCTCTGAAAGGCAACAGCAGAAGTCACACTGATTTGCAGTAAATATTCATTATTATGTTTTTGTTTTTGTGTGAAAATCATGTTTTGATGATTTTGTTCTTTGAACACACAGTGTTGATGTTGATGCACGGTTCATTTTGTGCACCAGTAAAATATATACCTATGTTTTGAATTTGAAAAAATCATATTTTATTTTTCCAATTAAGAAGGGTTCGGTGATATGAAACTGGTGGGGTTCAGTACCTCCAACAAGGTTAAGAACCACTGTCATATATGCATAGTCACTTTAACCATATCTACATGTACATACTACCTCAATCAGCCTGACTAACCAGTGTCTGTATGTAGCCTCACTACTGTTATTTTTCACTGTCTTTTTACTGTTGTTTTTATTTCTTTACTTACCTATTGTTCACCTAATACCTTTTTTGCACTATTGGTTAGAGCCTGTAAGTAAGCATTTCACTGTAAGGTGTGTAGACCTGTTGTATTCGGCGCACGTCACAAATAAACTTTGATTTGGAATACCCCATAATGACAAAGGAAAAAATGGTTTTTAGAAACGTTTGGAAATGTATAAAATAAAACAATTAAATATCACATTTACATCAGTATTCAGACCCTTTGCTATGAGACTCGAAAATGGAGCTCAGGTACTTCCTGTTTCCATTGATCATCCTTGAGATGTTTGAGATGAGATGATTCTACAACTCGATTGGAGTCGTGTTTCTCAATGAGTTGAAAGCATGTGAATGCATCCAACTTAACAACTGGTAATTACCACCTTTCCATTTGGTTATGAATGCAGCATTAAACCAACAGCCTTCTGGTCCGTCCGCCTCTATATAACCTGTAGGGAAATGCAACTACCACTGAGTTATTGAATTGTATGTGAAGCCTCCCATCTTTGGTTTCGGCCAATAGCTGAGAAACTGTAATGTTAAAACAATGTACTCACTTTTTGAGAAGTACGACGGGTTGTGTAAAATCTGTCCAATACTGCAGGAACTCGTCTTTAGGCAGGTTGGGCAGGCAGAGAGCAAAGCATAGACCAGCGATTTCTGCTTTGTCTAGTTGGATCTCATAATGTTTACACATATACAGTACAATCACAGCGGCCTTCATTTGGTCCTGAATAGTGGGACTCTTTCCCTCTCCCTTCTTCACCAGCTGAGGAAGCACACTCTCCAGAATGAACTGTTTCAGCAGCTTTTGAACCTTGGAGTAAAACAGAATGTTAGAAGACTGTTTAAGACATTTGTAAACGGCAATGCATTTCTTTCTCATCTATTTAATCACTGTAAAACAGCATATATTTTTCTATTAATAATTTGGCATAACGTCTATGCATTATCGCACATCTATGCATTATCTGAATGCCATTATGTTTATTTAACAATTATTTAAAAATAACTCACATCTTTATTTGTTTCTTGTTTTTTCATATTCTTGTTGGTGCCTGCATACAATGACCGTTTCCTGTAAATCTGTTCAAATTGAATCAGTCGTTTCATGAAACAGTTGAGTTGAATGTCATTCCAGCTGTGAAGGAGTTCAAAAATAGTCTGAAGCATTATCTTCCCTGCGATTTCTCTGCCTTGGATTATTCTTTTGGACACATCCTTGGATGGCGAGGCACAGATAATGTCATCATACTGATGCCAAGCCCCTGTGGTGGGGGAGGAGGGGAGGGGTGGAGGAGGGGTGTGGTGGAGTGGACACAAAAAAAAGATGCCACTTTAGCCGGTTTATGTGATGTTCTTGGCAAAGCAGGAAAGAAACATTTTGACAGCACAAATAATTTGATATGTTGCTAAAAATAAATAAAAAAATGGAATACTATGCACTTGATTCAAAACTAATTTCAACTTGGTTTACAGTCAAGTTTGACCTAAAATAGTTGATTTAGATTTTTCTTTTAAAGTCTGAAGCTTATGCGTATGAGTGGGATTTTGTTCTTTACGCACAATCTCTGCTCTACCTGTTCAGCTGCCCAAAGAACAGGCTACTCTGGCGATGTTCAGTGATGAATGGAGAATGGTGCTTGCTTAATAAAGTCAGATCAAAGCTGAATCTACAGTGCACTCGGAAAGTTTTCAGACCCCTTGACTTTATCCACATTTTGTTATGTTACAACCTTATTTTAAAATTGATTCAATTGTTTGTTTTTCCCTCATCAATCGTCACACAATACCCCATAAAGACAAAGCTAAAAAAAAGTGTTCTAAAATGGGATGAGCATCACCCAAAAGCTGTCATCTCATGAGTTCCAATTAAATGCATCCATTGCAATTAAAAACAGTTGTAGAAATTCTACAAAACTCCTACCTTCTTCATCGAGTAGTTTGGTCTTTACAGAAAGAGTTCTTCTTCTGGTGGGATGTGTAGAATCACTGTACTCATACTCATACGTTGCCTTTTTGGAACTGTAGACAAGATAATGGTATGGTATGGACACAGCTTGGTCAGTGACCAGGATTCCTTCAACTAACAATCCATGTACTCCCAGTTCCCTGCAGAGATTGTGAGTAAACATGTAAAAACATTAAAAAACTTTAAAATCATATTTGATTAAACTGATGTATTTTCCGATATGTGCCACCCTGATTACCCTAGAAAGGTGTCACGCCCTGACCTTAGAGAGCCTTTATTATGTCTCTATTTGGTTTGGTCAGGGTGTGATTTGGGGTGGGCATTCTATGTTTTATTTTCTATGTTTTTTGTATTTCTATGTTTTGGCCGGGTAGGGTTCTCAATCAGGGACAGCTGTCTATCGTTGTCTCTGATTGAGAACCATACTTAGGTAGCCCTTTTTCCCCCACCTGTCTTTGTGGGAGGTTAACTTTGTTTGTGGCACTTAGCCTTAAGCTTCACGGTTGTTTGGTATTGTTTATTGTTTTGTCGGCGTCATCACCTAATAAAACGGAATATGTACGCTCACCACGCTGTACCTTGGTCCTCTTCATTCAACGGCCGTGACAAAAGGGCAGTCCACGGGTCAGGAGTAACGACACTGAACGCCCTGTTGCCTCTGTTTCAACGCAGACCCGAGGCAGCGAGTGTTGGAGAAATACGAGTTCAATAGGTTTCCATGAACTTGTCCAGGGATTGTTTTGTCGACATTTAGAACGTTTGCATAGATAATAGATTTGCTTCTCACTGGGAAAAAACTGGTTGAATCAACACATTTCAAAAACAACAAAAATTCCATGTGATGACATTGAATCAACGTAGAAAACGGATTGGATTTGCTAAAAAGTCATCAATGTTAAGGGAATTTGATCTATTTCACTCAACCTAAATCCAATGAATTCACGTTAGTTGACAACTCAACCGAATGTAAATCAAAGCTAGACGTTGAGCTGACGTCTGTGCCCGCCCAGTGGATTGCCACGCTGCGTTCCCATCGAACTGTCGCGTTGATAAAAACAGCTGGACGTAATGAGTCACACCTAAAAAATAAAAATATTTTCACCAAAACCTAGAATGTCGAACAAAGATGCGGTTGAAAGTGTTTCCATTATCCAATTAAGCAAATTGAGCCTTAATAAATAGGTGAGCAGGCTGTGACCTATATTTGTCATGTCTCAGGTAGCCCGCAATAGCCAGCATGGATAGAATTTAATAATATTTGCCATATTCTAACAATACTCATGTGCCAACTTTTAGCCCCGTTCGTGCCATGGTGAAACGTACACTCCTATAGATCTGAAACAATTGGGATGGTGAAACTTGCAACCAGACAGTTTCACCAAGCAAGGTGAGCAATTCAGGCATCGTTGTCCTGCAAAGAAACATAATTTTTATAGCTAAAAAAAAATATAGATAAAAAAAAAAAAAAATTGCGAGCAGTAAACCTTTAGAATTTAATGTGGAGCGGATTGTTTTATAGTTACATGATGACATCACTTGCCCCGCTGTACCTTCAAAAATGATTCGTCAATCAACATTTATTTGAAAAACACCATAATGTGTTGCTGAAAATTAAGTTAAGACAAAAGAAAAACCCACCCGTCGAACAGATCAAATTTGTGTTGATCTTTAGAAGATTTCTCCTACATCTGCCGTTTCTATTACACACGTCAAAAATATTTTTGTTGGGGGCCGACATTGCGTGTGGAGTAAACTCGAGTCAATGGAAACCTGACTACTTCTATTTAGTTTGTGGCTTTAAACATAACAAGGGTTATAACGTTAGGATGTGTTACATCATTCTTTATGTAGAATGACATTACTTATAGGATTACTTTTTATGGCAACACACAAATGGGACAAACCACTAAATTCCCGGTTGAACATACAGTAGACACACACGTGAAGCAAACCCACTTTGTCACGGTTAGCTCAACTGCATTGGATTCCCAGCTCCCCGTTTCCTCCCCTGCCCATATGAAAAGGCGATCCTCATTCTGGTCAAGATTGAAGTCCTTTGAGAGGATTGCGTGGAAATATATTTTAAGTCTCTCTTTTGCCGTCACCTGTGAATTCCCTGTGGCTGTCCTGAAATGAAAACAAACAACAATAATCAGATGAGTATTGTCTAAACCTGGGGTCTTACAACCCTGTTCCTGGAGCGCTACCCTCCTGTAACGTTTTGGTCCAACTCCAGTTGTAAAATGGGGTACAGGTGCATTAAAGCTGGGACTGAGAGTTTGAAAAACAGCTTCTATCTCAAGGCCAACCAGACTGTTCAATAGTCATCACTAACTCAGAGAGACTGCTGCCAACACTGAGGCCCAATCACTGGACACTTTAATGAATAGATCACGAGTCACTTTAAAACAATGCCACTTTAAATAATGCCACTTTAATAATGTTTACATATCTTATATTACTCATATCGTATGTGTATACTGTGTTTTATTGCATCTTGCCTATGCCACTCGGCCATCGCTCATATATTTATATGTACATATTTTCATTCACCCCTTTAGGTTTGTGTGTATTAGGTAGTTGTTGGGGAATTGTTAGATATTACTGCATGGTTGGAACTAGAAGCACAAGCATTTCGCTACACTTTAACATTAACATTTGCTAACCATGTGTATGTGACCAATAACATTTGATTTGATCTAACATGGTTCAGCTTATCAACCAGCTAATTATTAGAATCAGGTGTGCTAAATTTGCGTTGGAGTGAAAAACCTACAGGATGGTTGGAGAGCCTTGGTCTAAACATATGCAGGTATGCAGGATTTGTATTGGGGAAGGGGATTTAAATAACCATGAGCACTGAATGACATCTGTTTAGCAGAACGTTTTGGAATGGATACCTTTTTGGAGGTGGACAAGGATACTTTTCTTCCATAGTTCCAGAGTCATCACTTTTCGTGTCTCCTTTGCTTTGGTCAGACTGCTCGACGTCCATGGCATCCTCCTGTAGGCCAACACTGGAGGGGATGCTGCCTGTCTGTTAAACAAGTCATACAAAACACGTGTTAACGCTTAACTGTCCCTCAAATGAAAATGACCAAATAGACCTCTCATAACTTTTATTGGGTTCATTAGTTTCAATTGCTCAAACAGCAAATCCTTTTAACCCTTTACACTCATTGGAATTGGCCAATATGGATAGGATATATATATAATATATAATGATATGGATAGGGCTAAATTTAAATGTTTCTTACAGAAGAAATATGAAGAGCATATGTGTAGCATGGTAGCAATTGAAAGTGAACAGTTTGTGGATTATGGGAAAATGATTAGACCAAAGTTAAGGACACAACAACAGTTCACCTGACAAGACTGAATCATTACACTGTTGATTTTATGTGCATTTTACATTTACATGAACTTTTTGCCACATTTGTCGATTATGAAACCTGAAAATACTCTGAATACATTGGGACATGATAAATGTGTGGTAGGTGCAACATAAGACAAGACAAATGACAAGGGTTTGAGTGAGAGGACTAAACTAGTGTTTCCAAGTGGACACACAGGTCTCCAAAGTGGGCACAGTTCCTAAGTCATTTCAATGAGTTTATGACTCAAAGAAGACTGTTCAACTATAAGGTGGTTATTTGAGCTCTCCTAGCTGTGCCGTAGAGGAGCTACAGCAAGCACACTTCCTGTTGTTTTGATCACAACTCTGCATCCCCGTCATCACACAATTAGGGGAGGGCTATTTGGAGGCGGATAGAGAGGGCTATAGAGAAGGCTATAGGGAGGGGTATTTTGAAAACACATAAGTGGAAAGTGGGACCCCCTCCAAACAGCTAACTTCCTGCATTTAAACACATTTTAAACATTCCAAGTCGGGAACAGGGCCCCCTTTCTAGAGCTCTGAAAGAGGAGAGCTCTAGAAAGAGGCCCCTGTTCCCGACTTGGAATTCTGAGTTGGGATGAACGAACAAAACAAATGTTCCTAGTCGGAGTAATTTTTCCCCCAGAATTCCCAGTTGTCTTGAACGCACTGAAATCGGACGTTGGATATTTCCCAGATCTGAGTTCCACTTGAAGAAACTTGTGATTTGACCTCATTTTTGTTTTTGTTCCCAGTTGTATTGAAAGAACCATTAGCTAACGAACTAGCTACGACGCATGACCAGAATGAAACAGATGAACCACCAAAAGCACACCCCATTTCTCTTTAAAAGTTCAGAAAGACGAGGAGTTGGGCCGTTTTTCGCGCCCAAAGTCGACCATTAAATAGTCGCTTATAGATTAGGGTGACCAGACGTCCCCGTTTTTGGTGGCCTGTCCCCGGCTGGAGCTGTCCCCAGAAATGTCCCCGTTTTTAACTGTGCGTTAAAAACAGACCGCAAAGTGAAATATTTTACTTGGCAAGAAAGACCGGGCAGCAGAGCCTACCGGTTGACGTCTCAACCGCGTTGCGCTTGTTTTGTCCAGCAGATGGGGTTGCTCGCTATAGCAGCTTCATTCACCATACTTCTACTAACTACTTGCTCGTGATAGTTTTGGAGAAAACTGCTGTAGAAAACTCATCCAGAAGCTAGCAAGTGTCAGGTGAATCAACAACATCACCACAAACGTCTTTTCAAGCCAGGTTACAATCGTTTGAGATTGCTAGTGATGTTATGTCACAATTTATTATATTAGATAGATGATCTGCTCTATAAGGTTTTAAATAGGTTATGCTAGCTAACGTTAGCTATGTAGACTAAATTAGCTAGCTACTGTTATGGTAGCTAGGTTAAGAAATGTTCACATGTAAACATGCAGTGGACGGGCGATTCTGAAAATGATTATATTAAATTAATGCACAATTAATTCTGAGAATATTTTTGTAGATTACAATTTTAATGGTTTGGCATTGTAGTGTGAAAATATATTTAGAAATGTTCATGGATAACATTAGTAGTGGAGAGGAAGGAAGACTGGATAGGAAGAAGAGTGAAGGAGACAGAGGAGGAAAGGTAAAGATATGGTTACAGAGCCTGCCAATTTATTATTCCAAACAATGTTTTTGAGATAAAATACAAAAATTAGGCAAGCAATGGGAATCTGTTAACCAAAGTATTTCATCTAATAGTATGCCGTTTATTAATACAGATTGGAGAGGAAGGAGAAGGAGAAGGAAAAATGAAGGGAGTAAAAAGAGTGAAGCAAGGAGAGTGTAGAAGAGTGAGGTGGAAAGGTGAAGAGAAGGAAAGGAAGATGAGTGAAGAAAAGAGGAGGAGAAGAAAAAGTTATGAGAGTAAGAAGAGTGACACAAGGAGAGTGAAGAAGAACAGACAGAGGAGATACAATGACTCTTACCAAGAAACGGAAATGCGCTTTTTATGAAAAACATGATGAGAGAATGTCCATTTATACGCTCAGGTCAAGACGATAGAATGGTTCACTGCACCCTTTGTAATTCCTCTCTTTCAATTGGCAGCCGGAGAAGAACGGCAGTGGTAGAAGATCAGCAGACGAAAAAGCATAAAGCCTCTCTGATTGGCTGTGTTGGTGTGCCCTCTGTCACCACATTCTTCAAGAAGGTAGAGCCTTCCCAAGAAGAATATGATTTAGCTGTGCAGGAGGGTGTCTTTGCATACCACACTATGTGACACAATCATAATTACAGATCTATGGACTGCACAGCACAACTGACACGGAAGCTTTGTGAGACAAAGTTTACATGTGCTAGGACAAAATGTGACGCCACAGTGAGTAACGTGTTAGCACCATGGACAACTACTTTGGTAACACAGGACCTAGACCAGGTTGAATTTGTGTCCCTGTCCATTGATGCGTCCAATCATGGACATGTAAAGCTGCTGCTAATAGTAGTCAGATATTGTAAGATATATGATGGCAGCACATCTGTGGAAACAAAACTGCTTGATTTTGTTGAATTGAATGGAGAAACAGCAGAGGAGATTGCAGCTGAGGTCCTGGTGGTCATCCAAAAATGTAACCTGGAAAACATTCTCTGCCGACAACAAATACCAACTTTAGAGGACTGAAGAGGCTGGGGAGGGTCAATGTCCAGACCAAAGTTAAAAATGCTCTGCAGCGGGAGGTGATTGGCTTAGGTTGTCCTGCCCACATCATTCATAACACGGCCAGAACAGCTTTGGATATGATGTTGAGTACCTGCTCACAAAGATATTTGAATATGTTCATATTTTCACCGTCAGAGTAGAAAGACTGAAGGGCTTTTGTGAGTTTGTTGGCCAGGAGAACCATAACATTTTAAGACACAGCAATGTTCGCTGGCTGTCCATGCTCCCTGCTCTAGAAAGAGTGCTGAAAATGTATGTGCAATTGAAATCCTTTTTTATTTCTGAAGACAAATGCCCTGTTGTCCTGTGAACAATGTTCGAAGATCCACTGACTGAACTTGTCCGTGGAAACTTGACCGTATTCACTGACACGATCAAGATGCTTGGAGGCCAGGACCACTGTGATGTGGAGTCCGCTGCAATTCTGAGAAACGTTGAGGCAAAATTGACTGCAAGACGTGATGACAACTTCATTCCAGTTTTGGTCAGAGGACTTCTGAGAGAGCTTGAGGAAAATGGAGCCATGTCTAAAGAGAGCTTTCTCAAAACATCCCAATCATTCTTCACTACGGCTGTGAACTACTTGCAAGCATGGGGAAAGCACACAGTTTACATTGTCTCCTTTTAAAAAGGCAACCTCAGCATGAAGAGATCCAGAAGGCAGCAGCCACACTGCAGGATAAATGCCCCAATGTGACCATCAATGAGGATGCATTGTGTGACGAGGTTACTGGCCTGCAAGAGTTCCTAAAGGGGGGGATCGCTTGAAGAATGGAAAACATCTGAGACACCGCTTAGTCAGAGATGGAGTTATCCACTTCAAAGAGAACGACATCCCACACACTAACCTGGCTAGATTAGCGTCTGTTGTCATGTGCTTACCTGGAAGTAATGCACCAGTCGAGAGAGTGTTCTCCCTAATGAATGATCTATGGGACAGCAGCAAGAAATAGGGTCACTGTTCCTACCATCAAGGCCATGCTTATTGTGAAGACAAACTTCAACCTCCCCTGCCAGGAGTTCATGGAGAAGCTGGCCAAAGACAGAGCAATCCTGAATAAGATACATTCTTCTGAGAAATATACAGATTAGGTTGGTATAAGTATATTATGTAGTTACCAATCTCATCAGCGTCTTATTTCTTTATTATGTTGTTAACTATTTCACATAGACTATTGTCTGACAGGAGTGGCCAAAAGGGTGTCTAGCGTCCCCAATGGCTCTACACGTGTGGAGAGGATATGGTCAGCTGGTCAGCTCTCCAGGCACCATTACATGAGCCACAGATGACCAAACTCGTGTTTCTTAAAAATAAAAATAAAAGAATTTCATTCTAAGTAAGTCACAGCCTAAACGCACAATTTATAAACTATAATGATTCAATACAATGAAATGTTGTTTAAATGCTGAGCGTTTTTATGTCCCTACCAGCCTATTGTGTCACACTAGCAAATTTGTCACAACGCATTTCTTTGTAGGCTATAGCCTTGAAGTAATTGAAATAATATAGCTAAATAATTCATTATCGGTTCCATCTTAGGCTCCCTGTTTGGCTCCTGACCTATTTAGAGTGCATTCGGAAAGTATTCAGACCCCTTCCCTTTTCCAAGTTACGTTACAGCCTCATTCTCTAAAATGTATTAAATTAATATTTGTCCTCAATCTACACACAATACGCCATCATGAGAAAGTGATAACAGCTTATTTATTTTTTGCAAATGTATTAAAAATAAAGAACAGAAATTATTTATTTACATAAGTATTCAGACCCTTTGCTATGAGACTTGAAATTGAGTTCAGGTGCATCCTGTTTCCATTGATCATCCTTGAGAGGTTTCTACAACTTGATTGGAGTCCACCTGTGGTAAATTCAATTGACTGGACATGATTTGGAAAGGCACCCACCTGTCTATATAATGTCCCACAGTTGACAGTGCATGTCAGAGCAAAAACCAAGCCATGAGATCGAAGGAATTGTCCGTAGAGTTCCGAGACAGGATTGTGTTGAGGCAGAGACCTGGGGGAAGGGTACCAAAACATTTCTGCAGCATTGAAGGTCCCCAGAACACAGTGGCCTCCATCATTATTAAATGGAAGAAGTTTGGAACCACCAAGACTTCACCTAGAGCTGGCCGCCAAACTGAGAAATCGGTGGAGAAGGGCCTTGGGTCAGGGAGGTGACCAAGTACCCAATGGTCTCTCTGACCGAGCTCCAGAGTTTCTCTGTGGAGATGGGAGAACCTTCCAGAAGGACAACCATCTCTGCAGCACTCCACCAATCAGGCCTTTATGGTAGAGTGGCCAGACGGAAGCCACTCCTCAGTAAAAAGCATGACAGCCCGCTTAGAGTTTGCCAAAAGGCATCTAAAGGACTCTGACCATGAGAAACAAGATTCTCTGGTCTGATGAAACCAAGATTGAACTCTTTGGCCTGAATGCCAAGTGTCAAGGCTGGAGGAAACCTGTCACCATCCCTACGGTGAAGCATGGTGGTGACAGCATCATGTTGTGGGAGTGTTTTTCAGCGGCAGAGACTGGGAGGATGGATGCACAAGTCTCCGAATGTCCTTGAGTGGCCAGGCCAGAGCCCGGACTTGAACCCGCTCGAACATCTCTGCAGAGACCTGAAAATAGCTGTGCAGCGACGCTCCCCATCCAACCCATCTTATTTATTGTAAAAAAATCAAAAAACCTGTTTTTGCTTTGTGATTATGAGTTATGGTGTGTAGATTGATGAGGATTTTTAAAATAAAATTTAAATTCATTTTAGAATAAGGATGTAACGTAACAAAATGTGGAAAAAGTCAAAGGGTCTGAATACTTTCCGAATACACTGTATATGCTGTTTAATATGACATGTAGCCTATTTGAAATTATGTTCGCTTCTTACATTCACCTCTCCATTATTTTTCAAATACTTTTCATTCAAATCCATATGGTTTGGTTTCAATAAATATAAACCAATTGGTAGGTCCAGGTAGTAACAAAAATAGATGGGTGTTGGTTAAATTGCGATTTTAATGAATAGAACGAATTTGGAGCTGCAGTTTCCCCCCCTGTGATCCTGTAAGCAGTGAGCGGTTTTTAGCAGAGCAGCAGGAAAGGACATGGAGCGCCCGAGCTCCATGAGCGATGAGCGGAATTTCCAACCGCTCAACTCCGCTCACATGCTCTGCTACGGAGACAGACAGTGAAGTGGAGCTCAGTGGTGAGGCTTTGGCAGGCTGCAATGCATGCAGGAGGAAGCAGAGGAGACAGAGAGAGGGAGGAAGCAAGCAGAAAGAGGTTTGTACAGTGGTTCCCAAACATGGGGTCAGGAACCCATATGGGGTCCCCTAAAATAACCTGTACTATACTTATCAAAGGAATTAGGAACTTAAAAAAATATGTTTCAATATGAACACGTCCACAGGACCTATCTTCCCTATAGGCTGACATTAAAATATAACTATTGTATGTTTCAATATGAACACGTCCACAGGACCTATCTTCCCTATAGGCTGACATTAAAATATAACTATTGTATGTTTCAATATGAACACGTCCACAGGACCTATCTTCCCTATAGGCTGACATTAAAATATAACTATTGTATGTTTCAATATGAACACCTCCACAGGACCTATCTTCCCTATAGGCTGACATTAAAATATAACTATTGTATGTATCAATATGAACACCTCCACAGGACCTATCTTCCCTATAGGCTGACATTAAAATATAACTATTGTATGTTTCAATATGAACACGTCCACAGGACCTATCTTCCCTATAGGCTGACATTAAAATATAACTATTGTATGTTTCAATATGAACACGTCCACAGGACCTATCTTCCCTATAGGCTGACATTAAAATATAACTATTGTATGTTTCAATATGAACACCTCCACAGGACCTATCTTCCCTATAGGCTGACATTAAAATATAACTATTGTATGTTTCAATATGAACACCTCCACAGGACCTATCTTCCCTATAGGCTGACATTAAAATATAACTATTGTATGTATCAATATGAACACCTCCACAGGACCTATCTTCCCTATAGGCTGACATTAAAATATAACTATTGTATGTTTCAATATGAACACCTCCACAGGACCTATCTTCCCTATAGGCTGACATTAAAATGCAAACAATACAGCTATAAAAAATGTCCTACATTTTTTGTTTTGCTACTGATGCTACATGTCAGTGTGGATCATTTCTCATATTTCCCCCCATTTCAGGTGTATAACATTACAATTGTACAGCTAATAGATCGACTGTGTTTTTTGGTAGATCGGCTGTGTTTTTTGTAGATCGGCTGTCCACAGCATCCTTACGGACTGCACTAAAACCCTAGTTACGGCCCTGCAGCCACTGCGATCCAATTTAGGTGCCTATCAGTGCCCAAATCTGCCATTTTCAACCCGCCTACGGGTACCAGTGTAAAGGGTTAAAAATCAAGAAGCTACGATACCTCTGATCCAACCATGGCTGTGCTGGAATTGGAACAAAGAAAAAACAAAATCAGATGAATATTGTCTTAAGATGAAGTGAGCAGGAATTGGTATTGGTTAAGGTCATTTAAAAATAAGTATGAGTATTGAGTGACTTCTGACTAGAAGAAAATGTTGGGATACCTTTCTGGCGGTGGTCCAGCCGGACTTTCAGAGGCATCACTTGTGTTGTCCCTCTTAAAATCTGGACTAGTTGGTGAAAGGGAGGAATCTTCTTTCCCATGGGCAGACTGCTCAACCTCCATAGGCTCCACGTGTCGGTCACCACTGGCACCTTCGCCCTCCGTCTGTTCAGTAAAGTAAAACATGTAATACACATTAACACTTAACAGCCCCTCAAAATGAAACAAAATGGCCAAAATAGATCCCCCAATTCTTATGACAAATTGTATTGGGTCCATCAGTTTAAAATTGTTCAAACAGCAAAATCCTCTTTAAAAAAATTCAAGTAGCTACGATACCTCAGATCCAACTATTGTGTTGTCCTTTGGTTCCATCTTAAAATCTGGACTAGTTGGTGAAGACTGCTCAATCTCCATAGGCTCCACTTCCGGTGGGTCAACACTGGAACCTATGGTCTCGGTCTGTTCAGTGAAGTAAATAAATAAAAAAAATGTAACACTCAAAAACCTCAACAAGAAACCAAAAACGGCCACAGATGGCCCTCACTATATAACTGAAAATTACATATTTTTACTTGATCAAACAAAATCCTCTTGAAATCAAAAAAGCTACGATACCTTTTGAGAACCAAAACAGATATCCTTAACAACAGTAGTAGTCTGTGCAGAGTCCTGGTCTTGTAGGTCGGGTTGCCTATTCTGGTCTTCAGCATTCTTGTCCAATGTTGCCATATTTTTCTTGCTTTTAGTTTTTTTAGCATCAGCCTTTTGACCAGCGATCTTTGTTCCTTCCTCTGAAAGGGACTGATGAGAGGAGCTGGAGAACTTGTCCCCTGAGTCTGGTATAACGGCAGTAGTGCCATTTGGAGCTGACTTGAATGTCTGTTTCGTAGGCGATTGAAGAACATTACTCTGCCCAATGTTCTTGTCACCTTGCTCCACTGTCAACTGTGTCTCTGCCATGGCCTCTGTTAAGGTTTGTGGACTTATGTTATCAGACATGTTTAAAGATGATCTGACTGTACAGGCTAATTCATCAGTTAATCAAGCAGCGTAGACACATGATGAAGTTGCTGAGCGGTTTCATCCTGTTTACGAGGGTTCATCAGAACCAAAGATGCAGGCTTCTTTCCCACGTTTCTTCTTTTGGTCCTCTGGCTCTTTTTTTATCTGATAGAGCTACAGAAAATAAGAGTACACAACATGTAAAGTTATGACTACAACTACTGTTCACTGAAGGAAATAGGTACGACACACTATGGGGGAGTCGCAACCCTTGCTAGTTGTCTGAAGAACCTTTCAATCACGCCGGACAAGGACAAAGACACTGCGCTTCAAAAGGTGATAAAATCAAGGGGTGCAGCCTCATTCCCTCAAGGACACTCCTCTCTCCACCATACTGAACATTACTAGCCTACCCCAAACCGTTAAAAAAAAATAAGAAAAGTTCCCGCCCCAATTTCCAATTGGTAGTTAGTCTTGTCCCATTGCTGCAACTCCCGTACGGATTCAGGAGAAGCAAAGGCGAGAGCCATGCGTCCTCCAAAACACGATGCTGTCAAGCACTGCTTCTTGACACACTTCTTCGCTTAACCCGGAAGCCAGCCGCACCAATGTGTCGGAGGAAACACCGTACAGGTGGCGACCGAAGTCATCTTGCAGGCGCCCGGCCCAGGAAATCCCTAACCCTCCCCTAACCCGGACAACGATGGGCCAATTGTGAACCGCCTCATGGGTCTCCCGATCACAGCCGGCTGTGACACAGCATGGGATCAAACCCGGGTATGTAGTGATGCCTCAAGCACTGATGCAGTGCCTTAGCCCTCTGCGCCACTCGGGAGGCCCATCCAAACCGGGTTTTAATACACAAATTCTACTCTATGGTCTTTTACTTTATTACTTAAACCCTTTTTATGCCCATTTTATCTTACCATGGACTTTTCTTACCTCACACAAATTCCCTGCTCACTTCACTCCTCCCCTAAAAAAAGGCGACCAATCCAAACAAGAGAAAATGGATAGAACAGAGCTCCTCCTACCAAGACCAAGTTCTTCTACTTTGTTTTACCTCGTTCCCTTCCTTCAGGGAACAGTAGTTATATTCATAACTTTAAGTCCCCTTTCAGTCAGTTCAGTTTGTACAACACATAGATACAATCACCCCCCCCACACAAGCTGACGCCAGCGAATAGCAATTGAGAACGGTCCACAGCAGACCACCCATCACTCTAATCCGCATAAAATGTGGTGACCTGGATATGGCGCATAACGACACGCTGCCTAGCGACGCTCTACTGTCCCTGCAGTAAGAACACTGCAAGCCACAGAGAGACGAGTGACATCCAAGCGATAAAACCTCAAACGTGTGGGCCAATGCCCAACTGGCTGCCACACAGCCATCACTAACACTCAATCCCGTACAAGACACTCACGACGGTGTGTACCACTAGGTAACCCCTGCCGCTCGTTGTTACATGCCAAGAAGATAGCCTCCATAATCCTGTGGAAGAGAGTTTGCTTATAAAGCTCTCTACCACGGTTTGGACTAGCAATACAGACAAAAAGCTGGTCACACTAGCGCCTCCGACGCAACAGAGGGGCCAAAATGGGAATAGCTGGTAGGCTAAAAGACCTGTAGGACTTCAGCACATAGTCTGCATTAGGACGCAACGTCACCTAGACTCGCCAGGGTCGAACTGAGTACAGAAGAGTGCACGGCTCTTGCATGGAGAAACCCAATGTGCTAAGCCGAAGCTAAAACCAGGGGCAGTAAAGCATAAATACTTTCAAAGTGGAGAATGAACGACCCTGCCCTAACAGTTCCTGTAGAACATCAAAATGTCCACAATAGAACCCAACTCTCCCTGTGTGCTCGAGACAATACGTCCCCGCGCATTGGGAGAAGCCACGGATCTTCGCAAACCAGGCGAGTGATATCCGCAAGCCATGGTCTATTAGGGAGCCACAAGAACTAAAGACCTTCAGACGCACCCTACCCAGTGCTGAATCAGCCCCAGAGGAGGAACTGAGTAAAGTTTGTGGCATTCACCACAAGCCCACATTGAGAGGGAGAGAACAGAGTCCCTCTCCTTGTCGTTTGAGAGCGAGAACACCATCAGGCATTATATATGGAGTAAGCTCTCCACATCCCCGTATCGATCTACTACGCCCCTCACTGGATGGGTGCGTATGACGTTATCATATCTCCTGATACAGTCCTGCCCATGGGACCACCCTGTGACGAAGCAGAGGGTCTCGCCACAGAGACAGGGCCTGTAGGTAAGAAGGTGAAACCTGAAGCACCCCGTTTAGGTGGTTAGATGCGACGTGTCCAGGTAACTTGGCTAGAACCCAACGCTGGAGTGCACGCATTTGAAAAACACCCAGGGGAAAAAAACATTACCACGGTGATTATCATACCCAACAGACCTAGGTACTGGCGAAAAACGCTGTAACCTGGCTGGAAACAGGACAGATGGCTTTTAAATACAGACACCCTCTGTAGAAACAATTTATAATTTAAACTGTGCGTGAAATAATAGTACAGGAGTATTCAACGCTGCTTGTTTCCCTAGGCGCCGCTACCACCAATCAATCGCCTACGGAGACCATAACCCGCCGAACTAGACACCTTAAAGGGACTAGTGTGAGTGCACGTCACGTCCAGAATCGGCGACGATCACCCAGCAAAGAGCCATTTGTAGGGGAGGGGTGGCCCCTTATGGGCGAGTTGCCCTTTTTTAAATGTTTATTTACCTTCACCACTCTTAACACAACGTGTCTGAATATGGAGGTGAACTAATTGTATTACTTTAATACTGAAAAAAAAACAAAAGACAAGACCAGTTGAACTCCTTGAACACTGTGGAACTAAGGGGTAAAAGAAGGGGCATTATTGCAGTGGATATATGATATGCTTCCAACATACATTGTGGTTTCGTGACTGCAGATATGGAGCACGGACCCCCTTGGGTACAGGGGTTCTAGTCAAAGGGGCTCCAGTCAATGGTGATGCACTGTTTTCACAGTAAACTTTAGTGGAGGGCGCAACAGGTGTCTCAAACCCTGTGTCAACACCCCCCGAGCTAGGTTACCCGAGCTAGGTTACCCGAGCTAGCTTACCCGAGCTACCTTACCCGAGCTACCTTACCCGAGCTACCTTACCCGAGCTACCTTACCCGAGCTAGGTTCCCCGAGCTAGGTTACCCGAGCTACCTTACCCGAGCTACCTTACCCGAGCTACCTTACCCGAGCTACCTTACCCGAGCTAGGTGCCAGGGGCCCAAAGTCGTTGCAGATGGACGCAAAGGACCTACGCGGAAGGATGACTTGCAACGCCTCGTCTTACTTTTTCTTAGCTTCGAAACGTAACTGCAGCGACTAGAATGCCGCGCCAAATAACCCACCAGGAGAGATCGGCTCACCCAGGTAGAGCTGCTGGTCCTCCTCCGACATCTCAGAGAGAGTGTTAGCTAGAGATGGCGCTGGGCCACTACTGTAGCGATCATGCTGTTCCTGAGTGCGCGCACGGTGATAGACTTGTAGCATGGTGACCGAGCTCAGCGACTGGGGAACTTGTCCCTCAGCACAGTACAATCTGTCCAGCTGGGCAGCTTGAGAAGTGACACTGCCCAGAAGGGAGAGTGGAGTTGGCATTAGCCCCACTCCCATTTGTCGACGAGGGCAGGTTGCTAGCCAGCTTTTCCTCCACCGGGGGTGCATGCACAAGCTTCCTTCATTCCCTCCACATCCAGGAATAGTCGACCTGAACGAGGCTTGTCACAGCTTGCCTTCAGCTCGTCTTCAATGTCTGGGAAGAGAGGCCAGGCGTGCCAGACTAAGGTAGGCACAGGAGGCAGGAAGATCCCACAGAACCTGGTCGCCCTCTGTTACATTTACATTACATTTAAGTCATTTAGCAGACGCTCTTATCCAGAGCGACTTACAAACGGGAGGGGATCAGGCCACATGACCGGCCACTCTGTGACACCGTCCAATGAAGGACGCATTATCCCCCTGGGTGTCCCCTGCAACCTCCATAGCCGGGAGGCTTTTGGCTGCCCTGGTGCCAAATCCTTCTCCTCCACATCAATGTCTGAGAATCCACCGTGTCGTCCTCCGAACGCGGATCCCCCATGCTGCAGAGGGTAGCAGAAACATCAGCTGACTCGACACAAAGATGGGAGGCTACTAACTCCATGTAGTCTGACCATATACAGTTGAAGTCAGAAGTTTACATACACTTTAGCCAAATACATTTAAATTCAGTTTCACAATTCCTGAAATTTAATATCAGTAAAATTTCCCTGTCTTAGGTCAGTTAGGATCACCACTTTATTCTAAGAATGTGAAATGTCAGAATAATAGTGGAGAGAATGATTTATTTCAGCTTTTATTTCTTACTTTACATTTCCAGTGGGTCAGAGGTACACTCAATTAGTATTTGGTAGCATTGCCTTTCAATTGTTTAACTTGGATTAAACATTTTGAGTAGCCTTCCACAAGCTTCCCACAGTAAGTTGGGTGACTTTTGGCCCATTTCTCCTGACAGAGCTGGTGTAACTGAGTCAGGTTTGTAGGCCTCCTTGCTCGCACACGCTTTTTCAGTTCTGCCCACAAATGTTCTATTGGATTGAGGTCAGAGCTTTGTGATGGCCACTCAATACCTTGACTTTGTTGTCCTTAAGCGATTTTGCCACAACTTTGGAAGTATGCTTTGGGTCGTTGTCCATTTGGAAGACCCATTTGTGACCAAGCTTTAACTTCCTGACTGATATCTTGATGTTGCTTCAATATATCCACATAATTTTCTTTCCTCATGATGCCATCTATTTTGTGAAGTGCACGAGTCCCTCCTGCAGCAAAGCACCCCCACAACATGATGCTGCCACCCCTGTGCTTCACGGTTGGGATGGTGCTCTTCGGCTTCAAGCCTCCCCCTTTTTCCCCCAAACATAATGATGGTCATTATGGCCAAACAGTTCTATTTTTGTTTCATCAGACCAGAGGACATTTCTCCAAAAGGTACGATCTTTGTCCCCATGTGCAGTTGCAAACCGTAGTCTGGCTTTTCTTATGGTGGTTTTGGAGCAGTGGCTTCTTCTTTGCTGATCGGCCTTTCAGGTTATGTCGATATAGGACTTGTTTTACTGTGGATATAGATACTTTTGTACCCGTTTCCTCCAGCATCTTCACAAGGTCCTTTGCTGTTGTTCTGGGATTGATTTGCACTTTTCGCACCAAGTACGTTCTTCTCTAGGAGACAGAACGCGTCTCCTTTCTGAGCGGTATGGCGGCTACGTGGTCCCATGGTGTTTATACTTTACTATTGTTTGTACAGATGAACGTGGTACCTTCAGGCATTTGGAAATTGCTCCCAAGGATGAACCAGGCTTGTGGAGGTGTACAATTTCTTTTCTGAGGTCTTGGCTGATTTTTTTTTATTTTCCTATGATGTCAAGCAAAGAGGCACTGAGTTTGAAAGTAGGCCTTGAAATACATCCACAGGTACTCCTCCAATTGGCTCAAATTATGTCAATTAGCCTATCAGAGCTTCTAAAGCCATGACATAATTGTCCAAGCTGTTTATACTGTGGTCAACTTAGTGTATGTAAACTTTTGACCCACTGGAATTGTGATACAGTGAATTATAAGTGAAATAATCTGTCTGTAAACAATTGTTGGAAAAATGACTTGTGTCATAAACAAAGTAGATGTCCTAACCGACTTGCCAAAACTATAGTTTGTTAACAAGAAATGTGTGGAGTGGTTGAAAAGCGAGTTTTAATGACTCCAACCTAAGTGTACGTAAACTTCCTGACTTCAACTGTAGTCCCAACTCTGGCGAGGCTGCACCCCGATTCTATCACCTGTGGGAGGGCGGGGCCTCCCATGGGGCACAGTCTCATTGGCCTCAGACGGTCAGACGTGATTGAAAGGTTATTCAGATGAGTTAGCGAGGGCGCGACTCCCCCCATAGCTGTGTTGTACCAAGTGAACTGACTGAAAGAGAAACAATGGTTATTATAGCAATGTAACTGGTTACGAAATGTGACTGAGAACAAGAATGTGCTTTGTTGTGTGTGTCTTCTGTGTGCATGTTCGAATGTGGGAAGCGTTTGTACTTTCACTCTGCCAAAACAGTACACAGTTACAGCCACACACCCTTCTAGATAACTTGGAACAGTCTAACCAGTTGCTTACCAAGAAACAGTATATCTTCTTGAGTGGTCA
Organism: Salvelinus alpinus; assembly: GCF_045679555.1. NCBI lineage: Eukaryota > Metazoa > Chordata > Actinopteri > Salmoniformes > Salmonidae > Salvelinus > Salvelinus alpinus. The sequence goes on along the minus strand of NC_092103.1, from coordinate 45,275,788 downwards.
GTTACAGTTTCGACTTAAATCTGCTTGAAAATATATGGCAAGATTAGAAAATGGCTGTCTAGCCATGATCCCCAACCGAGCAGGAATAATTGTGAAAAGAATAAATGGGCAAATAGTGCACAATACAGGTGTGCAAATATCTGAGATTTAGCCAAGAAGACTCACAGCTGTAACCACGGCCAAAGGTTTTTCTAACATGTATTGACTCAGTGGGGTTAATACTTATCTAATTCAAGGTATATTAGTATTTTATTTTTCATTAATCTTTAAAAAAGGTTAATATTTTTCTTCCACTTTGACAGAGTATTTTTGTAGAGATCAATTGACAACAAAAAAAAAGACAATTGAACAAATTTTAATCCTACGTTGTAACAATAAAATGTTAAGAAATTCAACTGGGGTGTAGATTTTCTATAGGCACTTTATTTGCTGTGAATGATCAACTAGGTGCCTTAATGGTCTAGTACTTTCAGTTTCACATTCCAATTGTTCATGTCACATAACGTTGGTGGTATTGACAAAGTTAAGGAAGGAAGAGTAAATATCAAATGGTAAAAATAACACTGACGCATAGGCCTATTGCGGTGCATATTTCACAAAAACATTGCTTTTATTAGCTTCCACTTTTACAAATGTAGCCTATATAGTCGGATTTATCTTTGAGGGGGAAGACTTGATAAATACATTTAACTAGGCAAGTCAGTTAAGAACAAATTCTTATTTACAATGACGGCCTACCGGGGAACAGTGGGTTAACTGCCTTGTTCAGGGGGCAGAATGACACATTTTTACCTTGTCAGCTCAGGGATTCGATCCAGCAACCTTTCTGTTACTGGCCCAACGCTCTAACTACTAAGCTACCTGCCTTCGGAGTTTAGCTCCCACATTGGTATATAGTATCACAACCCGTTAATTTAAGCAATTTAAAAGTCTAGCAACCTTGCCAGCACTAAAATAATGAAGACAAGCTACTCTAACTTGATTGATTGCCTGAAATGGCTTGGTATCTAGTTGGGAGATCGGGAACCTATCTAGCTGGCTAGCTGAAACCAACATCAGAAAATTACTAGGTGGCTAGTAACAAAACAAAGTCGTATTTATTTCATCAAGAAGCAATAAATTAGCTACATAGCTTGATCAAATTCATTAACACACATACCTCCTGCGAGTCCCGCCTGTCACCGGCAGCTAAAATGAAATAAAACGGTGTGTCACTCGACACTCTCTCCTCCACTGACGTAGCACATCTTTGCTCCGTAGCCTAAATGGAAGGAACCACTTACTAAGGAAAATAGTGTGTCCTCCGCCTCTTAGGTCCTGTTGATAAGAAAATCCTTTAACTTTCGAAATGAGATGAAGCGACTCAGGGCGTTATTGTCAAGTGTTGGAAAATGGTTTTACTTTCGAAATGTGATTAAAACCTCTTAAGGATTCGCCTCTTTTCCCCAATTTTCGCCTAAAATGATATACACAAATCTAACTGCCTGTAGCTCAGGACCTGAATCAAGGATATGCATATTCTTCTTATTAAATAAAATGTTATTTGTCACATGTACCCGAATACAACATGTGTAGACCTTACAGTGAAATGCTTACTTACAAGTCCTTAACCAACAATGCAGTTAAGAAAATACCTATTAACAAAGCTCGCATCCACCCATCACCCAGTGAGATGCCAAAGGTGCACTAGATTTAGTTGCCTAAGGTTTCGTTTTTCAACCATTCCAAACTAGAGGAGCCAAGTCAGTGCACATTGAGATGATCCAACTCAGAGCATTATGTCTTGTGTTGGAAAATGGTTTTTCTTTCGAAATGAGATGAAGCAAAAGTTGCCTATTTATATTAATGATTTACAGGTGCCTAACAGGTTGTAGGTTTTTAGCCCATGGACTCTGTACAGAGTGGGTGAAAATGCCCTTTGGTGATGAATATTAACTTCCTATTGTTATGAAAGATGATTATTCATGTTCTAAATCAGTCAGTGAGGTCTTTAACATATAATTTAATATTATATCCAAAAAGTTGGATTTCGTAGCCTAATACATCGGACAATAAGCACAGAGCTCTGTTGACAGCAGAGCAGGTTTACATTGTAGTCATTTAGCAGACGCACTTATCCAGCGTGATTTACAGGAGCAATTATGGTTAAATGCCCTGCTCAAGGGCACCGATTTTTTTTTCACTTATTCGGCAAGAGGATTCAAACCAGTGACATTTTGGTTACTAGCCCAACGCTCTTACCTGCTAGGCTGTTTTGAGGATTTTACATTTTGTGGTCAGTTGTCTTCAAAGTTGTTTCCGCGGGTTGCCAAAAAGCTAGATTAGCATGACACGAGCTGAATTAAATGTAAAAGGCTTTGAAAATAAATGGCTTGGTATATGCTTGTTTTTGTGAGAAATCTTTGAAAAAAATAACAGGAATTTTAAAAGGAATTTCGTAGGTGGTTTGAAGTCAGATACAAATCTGATTCCTGGTCATGTGTCTGAACGGTGAAATCTGACTTATTTGCCCTCAAGTGGTCTTTAGACCGTCATTTGGCATACCTTCGTTGCTGGCTAGCTACTCGGTTGACAGTTCGACAATTACATGTGGTTAGCTAACCAGCGTGTTACTTGTTTACAAACAAATTAGTGAATGTACTAGAAAGCTGAACAGACACCTAGCTAGCTAGTTGACTGACGCGACTAGCCAAAATGGACGCGTTTTGAAAGTTGAATCATCTTATCCTTTGAGGCTTTAAATGTGTTCTTGCACTATGATTTAGCACATTCAAAGCAACTGGGGAAACATCCATGGCAGGCATTGTTGTCACCTTAAGCTTGCTACATAACTTCTGAGTGACTGGAAGCAGCATCACCACCAATCAGTTTACACCACTGTGCATACACCCGTTGTTACTATGACAACTAGCATAACCATGTCAGCAAATGACCGCTGCCTGAACACACACACACACACACACACACACAAATGTTTGGACAGTCAGAGAGCACAGTTACATGCACAAAATAATGAGATTATTGTGGATAGAACAATTTCCCTAATAATCCTGTTTACATGGACACATCTGAAATCAGGCTACCCTGATGACACTCTGATAAATGCAGAAAATCTCCAATCAAAATAAACATTCTACCGCAGTGACCATGTTATTTTAGTGAATGTGGGGGATGTGTGAGACTTACTCCTCAGCATGAAGTGTCCTGCTTGGGGATGTGTGAAACTTACTCCTCAGCGTGAAGTGTCCTGCTTGGGGATGTGTGAAACTTACTCCTCAGCGTGAAGTGTCCTGCTTGGGGATGTGTGAAACTTACTCCTCAGCGTGAAGTGTCCTGCTTGGGGATGTGTGAAACTTACTCCTCAGCATGAAGTGTCCTGCTTGGGGATGTGTGAAACTTACTCCTCAGCATGAAGTGTCCTGCTTGGGGATGTGTGGAACTTACTCCTCAGCATGAAGTGTCCTGCTTGGGGATGTGTGAAACTTACTCCTCAGCGTGAAGTGTCCTGCTTGGGGATGTGTGAAACTTACTCCTCAGCGTAAAGTGTCCTGCTTGGGGATGTGTGAAACTTACTCCTCAGCGTGAAGTGTCCTGCTTGGGGATGTGTGAAACTTACTCCTCAGCGTGAAGTGTCCTGCTTGGGGATGTGTGAAACTTACTCCTCAGCATGAAGTGTCCTGCTTGGGGATGTGTGAAACTTACTCCTCAGCGTGAAGTGTCCTGCTTGGTGATGTGTGAAACTTACTCCTCGGCGTGAAGTGTCCTGCTTGGGGATGTGTGAAACTTACTCCTCGGCCTGAAGTGTCCTGCTTGGGGATGTGTGAAACTTACTCCTCAGCGTGAAGTGTCCTGCTTGGGGATGTGTGAAACTTACTCCGCAGCATGAAGTGTCCTGCTTGGGTCGCCTCATCAAATCAAATCAAATTGTATTGGTCACATACACATATTTAGCAGATGTTATTGCAGGTGTAGTAACATGTTCCTAGCTCCAACAGTGCAGTAATATCTAACAATTCATACTAAAAGATAAAAGAATGGTATTAAGAAATACATAAATATTAGGACGTGTACTGTCCCAGTGGTGTGAAGGATGGTTTTGTTCTCTTTTTAACAAAAATATATTCCTTATAGAAATAGGACATGTTAATCACAAAACATAGGGTGACTGCAGAAAAGCTGTTGTTAATCTGGGGTGTCGACTGTGCAAACCACAAGGTTGAGACAAGATGGAAAAATGCTGAATAACAAGAAAACAGGAACTGAGGAATGTGTAGCCACCGACAACTCAGCTCAAACTTCACAACAAACACTTCCGGATATCTGGATCCTGTGTGCTGTGAGGCTGGGACCAGCCTGGGCACCACCGATAGGCTAGCAAGTTTAAACCACGCTAAGCCTCTACTGTGACAGGCCAACTCTAAAGTTGGAACTACCTCTGTCACAGTATAAAAGAAGATGTCTGTACTATTTCAGTCAGTTCTCTGCTTTACACTGCGTGGTGATACAGTGAACCCGTATATACGAAAATTGCATTTCCCATTTATCGCTTGTGTTAAATAAAAATACTTAAAGTATATTCAGTGACTATGAATCACATTTTATCCTGATACCAGATTCGATTGACGCAACCCTTTACAGTGGCACTGACTAAAATACAGTAAAATAGAATACAGTATATACATATGAGATGAGTAAAGCAGTACGTAAACATTATTAAAGTGACTAGTGTTCCATTATTGAAGTGGCCAGTGATTCCATGTCTATAGTGCAGGGTTGAGTTAGCAGGGGGTAGCAGAAACCAAGATTGAACTCTTTGGCCTGAATGCCAAGCGTCACGTCTGGAGGAAACCTGGCACCATCCCTACGGTGCAGCATCATGTTGTGGGGATGTTTTTCAGCGGCAGAGACTGGGAGACTAGTCAGAATCGAGGGAAAGATGCAAAGTACAGAGGGATTCTTGATGAAAATCTGCTCTGGACCTCAGACTGGGGTAAAGATTCACCTTCCAACAGGACAACGACCCTAAGCACACAGCCGGTGGCTTCGGGACAAGTCTCTGAATGTCCTTGAGTGGCCCAGCCAGAGCCTGGACTTGAACCTGATCAAACATATCTGGAGAGACCTGAACATAGCTGTGCAGTGAAGCTCCCCTCCAACCTGACAGAGCTTGAGAAGATCTGCAGAGAGGAATGGGAGAAACTCCCCAAATACAGGTGTGCCAAGCTTGTAGCGTTATACTCATGTGAAAACGCACCCAACCACACAAACAAACACTCGTATTTAACGCATGTCAATATTTCCAGTTTAATCAATACGCTCTTTTCGAGTGCAAAATGTGCTAAAGACAATTAGTGTAAAAGGTTTTGTCATCATTAAGAAATCGCCGGCTCAGTTTCCAGAATGGTTTTAATTCATGATTGGTGTCAACGTTTAAAGCTGAAAAATACAGCAACGTACATCAATGCCAAGGTTAGAAATAACTTAGCAAAATATTCACAGGGCAATACAAGTGAGTGGTTGTCATTTTTCACAGTCACTACAGACACCAGAAAACTTTGTACACAAAATACATGCAACGTCCCATATTACATATCTACGTTTTTTTACAAAACAGAAAATCTGGCCGATACAAGTATCAAATTAAAAGAAAATCACCAAAAGAAGAAAGCAGACTAAATAAAACGTCAACACATGATAGTAAACCCCAAAAAACTGACTTCAAAAGGTATTATGTACATGACACAAATACATGTATGCTTAATGGTATGTATCTGACATTTGAGGAGAAAAGGCTACAGTAATATTTGTAATGTGAGAATGCTGCAAGTAAGCTATACATGCTAAACTAACTGTTAACCCCAGCCTTAGAGGCTTTACATCAAGTTCAACAGGGGCTAGACTTTGGGTATTGAGCCAGCCAAACAGGATGTCACACACATGTTCCATTTGACTGATGATTGAGGATGTGTATTGAATCTGCTTCAATATAACGAACCGTCAAATTCTATTGATTTTATTGACAGCTAATTCTGTCTGAAGAAAACAAGTACCCTCTGCACACGCAGAGAAACAGTGATGTGTTTTAGCATTTCAGGTGTTCAGGTGTTTGAAACCAAGTAAGAAATCAAATACAGATGTACATTTCTAATCCTTCATTTGGGGTGCCCCACCCTAATCCTTCATTTGGGGTGCCCCATCCCTCTAATCCTTCATTTGGGGTGCCCCCCCCCTCTAATCCTTCATTTGGGGTGCCCCATCTCTCTAATCCTTCATTTGGGGTGCCCCATCTCTCTAATCCTTCATTTGGGGTGCCCCATCTCTCTAATCCTTCATTTGGGGTGCCCCATCCCTCTAATCCTTCATTTGGGGTGCCCCACCCTAATCCTTCATTTGGGGTGCCCCATCCTAATCCTTCATTTGGGGTGCCCCACCCTAATCCTTCATTTGGGGTGCCCCATCCTAATCCTTCATTTGGGGTGCCCCATCTCTCTAATCCTTCATTTGGGGTGCCCCCCCCTCTAATCCTTCATTTTGGGTGCCCCCCCCCCCCTCCCTCTAAACCTTAATTTGGGGTGCCCCCCCCTCTCCCTCTAATCCATCTGGGGTGCCGCCCCACCCCTCTAATCATTCATTTGGGGTGCCCCCTCCCATAATTTAGTTCTGGTCCACCGATACAGGTGTGAGAGGAGGAGGACCTAGAGCGAAACATCCCAATCTACTTTGCAAAAGTCTTTATGAAAATGAACATCTGTCTTTTTGAATAATCTTCTAATAATTTAAGTTATATACCGGCTTTACAAAACATTTGTATCATTGCCACACAAACTCCAAATCCCTCACTGGCCTATGTTTCAATGTAAAGTAATAGTAAATTACATGTGCAACTTTCAGACATGTACAATATGATAACTTCATGACGACAACAGTATAAAACAAGTATTTTCCATTGAGCTGGCAGAATAAGAACTGTAAGTCCGTGAAAGCAATGCAAGTCAATTGTAACTCAGTTTGTGTAAGCACATAAACGTTCACATTTATGGACATTTCAATATGCACGTGAAACAATTACAAATCTGAAACTTGGACGGTAATTGTAGCAACTACACAGATAGTTCTAAGTCAAACATTAAATTAACTCTCTGGTTTCAAAAGAAAGGGATTTAGATTTCAAGTGGAACTATGGAACACAATAGCATAGAGGCATTACTACTACACCAAACACCTACACGTAACTGCCAAAATAAAGGAAACACTTGAGTAAATGAGGAATACAAAGTATTCTAGTGCTTCCAAACAGGTGTGGTTTTCTGAGTTAATCGTAATAGTAGAATGCACAAGGTACCATGTCAAAATTGGGTAGTGCATCATCAGTTCCTCTTGTCATGTTAGTCATTGCCTACCTTAAAGCAGGGTTTCCCCATCATGCTTAGGGTCATGGATATAAAAATGCCCAGTTGCCCATTATTTTTGGCTACCATGGCTAGAAGAAGACTTTGAAAGAGGGTGTCTCCAAGGAGAACAGGGGGTTGAAAGAGGGGGTCTCCAAGGAGAACAGGGGGTTGAAAGAGGGGGTCTCCAAGGAGAACAGGGGGTTGAAAGAGGGTGTGTCTCAGTCACCAGATCTCAACCCAATTGAACACTTCTGGGAGATTCTGGAGTGGCGTCTGAGACAGCGTTTTCCACCACCATCAACAAAACACCAAATGGTGGAATTTCCCGTGGAAGAATGGCGTCGCATCCCTCCAATAGAGTTCCAGACACTTGTAGAATCTATGCCAGGGCGTATTGAAGCTGTTCTGGCTCGTGGTGGCACAACCCCCTATTGAGACACTTTATGTTGGTGTTTCCTTTATTTTGGCAGTTACCCGTATCTCTCTTTTGTTCAGAATGCAGTCCTTCATTAAAAAAAACAACAATACATTATATATATTTCAAACAACTCATTGATTGGCTCAGTCATACACACTTTGGTGGGTGCTAATTAATACAGAAAAATAAACATTTTCTTTAAATACAAATTAAAGGTTGATGTCCTAACCACTTTTTACAGAGATGCTTAATTTTTAGTACCAAACGTGTGTTAAACCACAGGTAACCGTTTTGACCCGGGTAAAATCTCACCCTTGTGATTGTCACATCATAGATGATTGGCATTCAGCATACTTATAGAGGATGCATTTGGGACTATGGCTTCAATAAAATCAGTTCATTCATTAAATAATTTGAGTTCTTATTTTCCAGCCATACATGATATGATATCATGTCTTAATGTGTTTCAAATGTCCAAACAAACATAAGTCCACACACAGATAATGTTTTAAATTGTAACTTTGTTGTGCTTCTGAAGCAACACATTTGGCTTGTATTTATGGCATCGACATCCCTTTTTTAATTCCCCACAATTACAGGAAACCGGGTTTGTTGGTGTAAGCCCTAGGGTAAGGTCCTCACTGCTCATTGTTTTATTTATATTTATTTATTTAACCTTTATATTTAACTAGGCAAGTCAGTTAAGAACAAATTCTTATTTACAATAACGGCCTACCCCAACCCTAACGACGCTGGGCCAATTGTGCGCCACCCTATGGGACTCCCAATCACGGCCGGATGTGATACAGCCTGGATTTGAACCAGGGACTGTAGTGACACCTCTTGCACTGAGATGCAGTGACTTAGACTGCTGCGCCACTCGGGAGCCCTGTCGTGCACTCTTACCACATTCTTACTGTGGGTCGTTTAAAGGGATAGTTCACCCAAATTACAAAATGGTATATTGGCTTCCTTACACTGTAAGCAGTCTATGGACAGCAATCAATGCTGTGGTTTAGTTTCCTTGGAACGGTTTCCACATGCTAACGATTTAGCAGTTGTGGCACAAATCCCATTCACGTCATTGGACCGATATTAGCATTTTCTGTGCATCATTTTCAAATCATGAATAAGTTACTTTTTTTTGAGCTTCACAAACAATTTTAGATACTTTTGGATAATTTGTAAATCATGTGCTAAAAATGCTAATATCAGTCCCATGACTTGAATGGGATTTGTGCCACAACTGCTAAATCGTTAGCATGTGGAAACCGTTCCAAGGAAACTAAACCACAGCATGGATTGCTGTCATAACTTGTTCACAGGGTGTAATTTTGTAATATGGGTGAACTGTCCCCCTTGAAATCATACCGTGCTATCATTTCCCATTGACAACTAAAGAGAAAATAAATACAAAAATATATATATATTTTTTAAATATTTACAATTAACTCACTGATGGTGCTGAAACCCACTGACTTGTCTGAAATCTCAACCAGATTAATATCACAAGAGAACTGAAGCCCTTGGCTGATCTAGTGTCTTCTTGACCCTTCTCTAAGCTGGCCTTTATCTGGTAGTGAAGTTTCAAGCTGGTTCGTATACAAGAGGAACAAAAATCAGTGATGTCTTTTCTATATGATGACGAATGTCATTGCAAGTGACCAAATACATTTCCCCTCGATGGACAATAAAGTTGTGAATCAAACTTAAAATGTTATGACAAAAGTGCAACATAAAAAAAATGTTCTGTGTGTTTGTTTCATTTCTGACTGGTAGAAAAGTCTATCACCATTTGTCATCTCATCCGAACCAATAAAGACTTTTCTTTCTCAACCTACTTGGAGTTTAAAAAAATTGGTCTTTAAATCGGCAGACATTGTTTGTATGGCTATAATAAATAGTATGGTCTGACAGAGCAGGGGGGGGGGGGGGGGGGTTAAGGTTTGGCTGAGCCTTTGTATGTTAAATAACTAGTTATTTAGAAAGCCAAGTGCTTTCTCCCTTATTTGAAAACTCAAAGAGTCATGACTTCTGCTGTAAAGTCCACTGCATGACGCAAGGACCAGGGTCGACGATGAGCATCAGTCCGGCTGCATGATGCAAGGACCAGGGTCGACGATGAGTATCAGTCCGGCTGCATGATGCAAGGACCAGGGTGGACGATGAGCATCAATCTAGCGTGTGTTTTGCAAGGACCAGGGTCGACGATGAGCATCAGTCTAGCGTGTGTTTTGCAAGGTGTCCAGTCAACAGTGGTCTGAAACATTGGCTGAAATAGTTAAGGGGGCAATGGCAGTGCTGATCTCCAAGGGCCCAAGTCACTGGTCCCCGAGCCTACTTCTCACAGTCTCTTAACACTGTCAGTCTTCTTTGTGCATTTACAGGTATTTTTTTTTAATCCTTTCTTCTAAGCAAAACCCAACATGGGCCAAAGACATATGAGCTTGCTCACACGTTTATAGCAGCAGAACAAACGACGACAAGCGAGAAAGCTTTGACACGAAACAAAGGGCTTAAATATGTGTTTTTCCTTTCTCTGGAAAGAGAGACATCGCATGTAGTCCTTGGCTAAAACGCTGCTGTGTGTGTGTGTCCAGTGGTAAAGAGCATCTGCTCCAGTCTGTAGAATCGGACACAGGACACACTTCCTCACCCCTCACTTCTTAGGATTCCAATCAATTCCTCCGTTCCACCATTTTATCAGAGTTTGTTAGACTCTCATAGAAATGGGCTTGGCACTAACTCCCCACTGGGCAAGCTGACTGGTTGTCCACTACTCAAATGACATTAGGTTGGTTGGTATCTGGTAAGGGACAAGCAGAATACATGAAGTACATTAATGAAGAAAGAAGGAATTAGGTGTGGTCAGCTGTGGTCAGAATGAAATGGCACATTTTCCCCAAGAGATTGAAAGAAAAATCAATCATTAAAAAAAAAATGCATGTACTACCATTGAATTGACGTTGTGTCTGTGTATATATTTACAAGATAAATAAATAATTGAAATCAATTCAATCGATTATAAAGACAACATTACTACCTGAGGTCTACAGCTCCTGCAAGCCTCCTCCAGGTTTTTGTGCCAGATGATCGCAGAGAATCTGGATCCCGTCTGGAACTTGTAAACATTACCTGTGAAGCAACAAGACAAGAGGGCTTTGGAGCTTGACCTAAAACAACCTAACCATTTGCTTGAGCTAATTAAGGTCAGACCGAATAGCACCCCCCCTCCAGCAGTTACCAGGTTTCCATCCAACATTTTTACGCGAGTAAAGTACATGTCAGATGAAACATGTCATGATAGGCCTGATGAACACGGAACATTTGTCGACAAAATTAAAATACGCTCGACAAGGTGGGATATTTTTTGTGTCTGTAAAATTAATTAGGCGAGAAATCTCAGTGGAAACGCTTTTAATGCGCAAATACTGATATAATAACCATTATTATTGAAATAAATTTGAAGTCACGCAATGACATGTGTGGTCCTCCCACTGGGAAAGTATACAGTTTATTAGGCTACAGATTAAATAAGTTATGAACTTCACAGGGTGGTGAAAATGCAGTGATCTTGATGCTCCTTTCCAATACATATCCAGGGTCTTATTCTGGTGACGTGATGATCGATGCAGGACCGAATTTGTGAAACCCTGCCCCTTAGGAGAGCTATTTAAAACTTGTCAGAAATGTCCAGATCAACTAGCCAATATCAGCTAACGTTTTGGTTTTTTTGCTAGGTTTTTTAGTCCATAGATTTTGTAAAGAATTGCAAGAAAATTTGCTTTAAAACTGCAACTATTTTCTCTCCACCAACAAGAGGGGTGTGAACAGTTTGTGTCATGTGCCAATAGAAAAAGACGTGGTGGGCGCAGGCACGGGGTGTTCCCCAATGCAAGAAGGGGGGGGGGGGGCCCTGAGTGAAAAAGTTTGGGAGTCCCTGATGCAAGCTATATCCGCACTGTATCTGCAAGCTGTTAGCTAGACAGCACGTACCATTACCAGAGTGGTCACATTCGCAATATAACAAAACACTTTTGTTGTTGTGAGAAAACCATCAGTAGAGTTGAAAATGCAATCCCGGGTGGCGCAGTGGTCTAGAGCTGCGCCACCAGAGTCTCTGGGTTCACGCCCAGGCTCTGTCGCAGCCGGCCGCGACCGGGAGGTCCGTGGGGCGACGCACAATTGGCCTAGCGTCATCCGGGTTAAGGAGGGTTTGGCCGGTAGGGATATCCTTGTCTCATCGCGCTCCAGCGACTCCTGTGGCGGGCCGGGCGCAGTGCGCGCTAACCAAGGGGGCCAGGTACACGGTGTTTCCTCCGACACATTGGTGCGGCTGGCTTCCGGGTTGGAGGCGCGCTGTGTTAAGAAGCAGTGCGGCTTGGTTGGGTTGTGCTTCGGAGGACGCATGGCTTTCGACCTTCGTCTCTCCCGAGCCCGTACGGGAGTTGTAGCGATGAGACAAGATAGTAATTACTAGCGATTGGATACCACGAAAATTGGGGAGAAAAGGGGATAAAACATTTTAAAAAATAAAAAAAAGAAAAAAGAAAAAGAAAATGCATTTAACTTGTATATGTTTTCGGTACATAGGATTTTACCCGCATAAGGTATTTTCATGTGCACTACGTAATTTATCTGCAACAAGTCAATTTGATGGAAACATCTCTGGTGGGAAAATGCACATTTTATTTAATGTATATTTTTAGAATATTCACATGAAAATCTGTCGCCAATTGGATGGAAACCTAGCTACTGGTGCAAAAAAAACTCAACTGAAGAGAAAGTTGTCCCGAGTGACAAAAATCATGTTGGTTTGGTGAGCAAAATAAAAGTACCTCAACCATTAGGACTATCTTTACCCTCGCCCATACCGACAAAAAACCATGGACAACTACTGTACAGTTCATGTTCACAGACAAGTCTGGATTCGAGACTCGTTTTTAAAAAAGTGTTTACGTTCAACCCCCGTTCATTTGCAGTGACAGTGTGCTTCACTTCCTCCTCTGACACAGGTGTCCTTTCGCTAATGTGCGCTAGAAAACCAAACCTTATATGCCTCAGACATCCAGCAATATGTCCTGGGATCAACAAATATATTAATATACAGTCACATCCAGAATTATTGGATCCCTTGTTAAAGAGAAGTATAAAATAAATCATACAAAATACTGAGCTGCCAATTTTTTTGGGGGAAAATATATTTTATACTAATACAATTTCTCCTGTACAACATTCCAAAAAAATTGTCTCCAAGGCTCACCTTTATCCGGGTCGTTGAGGTGGAAGATGTTCGGTCTAGCCGGGTCGTCAGGCAGGACCACCATCCAGCCCGTTACACACACCTTCTTACAGGCTGAAGATTTGTACTGCAGGGAAGATGTGACCACACTGGATCAGATGAACGGCATCGCAAGTGTGTAATGAAAACAACACAGCCTTCTGCCTCTAGAGGACGGGCGTTTGTTTGGATGTTGATCCAAATGTCTTTCTCCACTTTTAGTTATTTGCTACTCATCAATTGTTTCCCCTACATTTCTTTCTAGTAAACTGAACATTGTTTTCCCTACATTTCTTTCTAGTAAACTGAACATTGTCACTATTAGGACCACTATTTAGTTTGTGTTGAGAGAAAAAACCTGCAGTAGACAGGTTCTTCAGGAGTGTATTCATTAGTGCACACCCGTAGCAAAACATTTTGCAACTGAAAAACTGTTGGGCAACAAAAACTGAAGTTTCTTATTGGACTAGTTCAACTTGGTCTCTCCCTGTTCGTTTGCTTCCTAGTGAATACACCAATGGTCTCACTCACATGCTTCCTCTCGGAGGCCCTCAAGGCCTTGGCCCCGTAGAACGTCAGCGTCGAACCAGAGAGAGTGATCCAAAAGCGTGTCCACGATGACAACTGGAGCACAAACACACACACACACATATATATAACATGACAGTTTTGACTATAAGAATAACTTACAATGAACAACTTGTTCCTTGATCACTACAGTATGGTATAACAGTAAGAAAATGTTCAATTACAGAGAAAAGGAGGAGCGAGTGGGTAAGAAAACACTGTAGAAACAACAACTTGTACCAGGAGTCAGACAGAAAACACATCCCTCCTTACCTTGGACCAGGAGTCAGACAGTGGACACATCCCTCCTTACTTTGGACCAGGAGTCAGACAGAGAACAAATCCCTCCTTACCTTGGACCAGGAGTCAGACAGTGGACACATCCCTCCTTACCTTGGACCAGGAGTCAGACAGAGGACACATCCATCCTTACCTTGGACCAGGAGTCAGAGAGTGGACACATCACTCCTTACCTTGGACCAGGAGTCAGACAGAGGACACATCCATCCTTACCTTGGACCAGGAGTCAGAGAGTGGACACATCACTCCTTACCTTGGGTTTTCGGCCCTCTTTCAGCAGGGTCTTCCTCCGAAGGGGCCCCTCGATAGTAACACTGCCCACCTCGCTGCACCCGTGGCACGGGTTGGCACCTGAGGGGCTGGGGGAGGGATGAGGATGGAGGAAGGGGTCAAAACCAAAGTTGTATGAACAGTAGTAGAAGAGACTGTGGCTTCTCTAGTACCCTTTTCACACTACCGAACCAAGCCAAGCCGTACTGAGCCGGCCCCGGTTTTGCATCCACCATAGTCGCTGGAACTGTTCTGGAACGAACCATATAACCAGAACATGATAGTGTGAAAAGGGTATAGGTCTCTGACACCGCTCGTCTCTTTGGCAGAGCTCCTCAAAATGATCAGATATGGTGTTGTGTGATAACGGGATGTGACAGATGTCAATTGGGGTTTGCATGCTTTAAAAAAAATTAAGTTCCACTAAAGCTAAGAGTAGAACAAGGTGGATGACCAAAGGAAGGCTATCTGAAACCCTCAGTCTTAATAAACCAGACCAGGAGAGCAGTAGGTACCCGGCGGGCAAAATTAGACCGGGAATGTCATAATTACGTCATTGTTATGTTGTAAAAACGGGTTTTCTGGTTGCAGAGTGGTCAGGGAACCAGATCAAGACAAGATGTCTTCGTTACATTATCAAGACGTCAGGGAAAGCCTTGATATTTTTGATATCTGGTCGGATAACAACCAAATAACGACTTTAAGACGTGTTGTTTTACAAGTTCCAAAATGACACCTTCCTTATATAATCCGTATACAACAGGAATGATGTAATAAAACCAATTTTGCCCACTGTTCACAGGCGATTTAGCTATTCAGACTTTCTAGGGAGCTGGAAGAGGGTGAAGCATGGGATCGCCATGCCAACCAAAAGGGGACAAGCTGATGACGATAAACGTTAGCCTGATCTTGACCACGTTCAGACCACATTCTGATCCCTCTGTAGCAGAGAGTTGACATTGGAACAGTGGGACAAAAGCTAACTTGAGATAATATGCGCATACCTTTTCGAGGTTTTGTGTAAAACCGTGTGCGTTGATATCAGTGGAAGAATCGCACGTATGCACATGTGTAAAAAGTTAGGATTTGGCCCAGGTATAATGTATAAATTACAGTAGAACATTTTCACGAGAACCCTGAAGAAGCATCCTTTACATTCCTCTCGCCACAATGGTTCTCATTTAAATTCTCAGTGAAACACCCCCCCCCCCCCCCCCGAAGACAAACAGACAGCTCAGGGTCAAACGGGCCCCAAAGTAAAGGAAATCAGAAACAGTCGAGGAACTATGTAGCATTTGTCCAAGTCCTTTGTCCCTTACCCCTGGAGTGTGGAGACGAGGGACTCAAAAGGCTGTGACCGTGATACACAGAGAAGGAAGGATGCCCCGGGTAGAAGTTTCCCCTACTCCAAGCTCACTACATCTTCCCCAAACCACAACCCCTGAAACCCCAACCTTAAAAGGGGAAGTTCAGGATTTTACAATATAACGCTGTGATAGTTCTTCACCCTAAAATGTGTCTATGCGCAAAGACAAAATGTAATCCGTAGTTTGTTTTTCTTTAAACAGCCACTACAAACTCTAGCCTGCGCCATCTTAAAACCATACGGAATATGTAAAAACAGAAAGGGAAAATAGTTTCTTAATATGCTCCACATATCCCTGTCACGCCCATACAATTGGCCATTACATTCTTAATATGCTCCACATATCCCTGTCACGCCCATACAATTGGCCATTACATTCTTAATATGCTCCACATATCCCTGTCACGCCCATACAATTGGCCATTACATTCTTAATATGCTCCACATATCCCTGTCACGCCCATACAATTGGCCATTACATTCTTAATATGCTCCACATATCCCTGTCACGCCCATACAATTGGCCATTACATTCTTAATATGCTCCACATATCCCTGTCACGCCCATACAATTGGCCATTACATTCTTAATATGCTCCACATATCCCTGTCACGCCCATACAATTGGCCATTACATTCTTAATATGCTCCACATATCCCTGTCACGCCCATACAATTGGCCATTACATTCTTAATATGCTCCACATATCCCTGTCACGCCCATACAATTGGCCATTACATTCTTAATATGCTCCACATATCCCTGTCACGCCCATACAATTGACCATTACATTCTTAATATGCTCCACATATCCCTGTCACGCCCATACATTTGACCATTACATTCTTAATATGCTCCACATTGCCCTATCACGCCCATACATTTTTAAGCTAGCAGTGGCCAAAGTTTGTTGTGCTGTTTAAAGTTAAACTCAAACCATGGATTCCAGTTTCTCCTGGCCCATAAACTACTAGCAAGGTGAGGAAACCATCTAACAATAAATTGTAAAATACTGAACTTCCCCTTTAACCATTAAACCCACCAAAACTGTGAAGAGACTGACCGTAGACCAGGGGTTAGGGGCAACTTCCACCAACAGTGTGAAGAGACTGAGTGAGACGGACGCTGCATGCAGTGACAAGAGGTGACAGCGTGACCCTCACCCTTCTTTTCCCAGAGATGAATGACCTATGACCCTAGAACATGTGACATAACCCGACCCCACCACCACCACCACCACCACCACCACTGTACCTGTAAACATAGCTGCGGCTCCGGGGTGAATTACGTAGAGGGACCTTCCAGTTGGGACCCAGTGTGGCATACATGCGTCCCCTGTGTTTGCACATTGTCAACAGTCAGTCTGAGTTGCCAGGAGGGTCACTGCTATTTGGTTTACAATACCCCCAACCCCTTTTTCACAAGTGTACGTAATAGTTCTGATGTTTAAACCAGACCTGGGACAAATACGGAAAATACTTGAGGAGCACTTGATTTAATTTTTACGGCGCAATGAACCCAATTAAATAGTCCCCATAGCACAAACTTCAAGCTAAATGAAGTGCAGTGTATTTGACCCAGGTCTGATTCATTCAGTGATTGGAATTAAAGATGAGAAATAGGGTTTGAGAATAATTGCACATCTTGTCGGACGTGGAAACCGAGATAACATGAGAACGTTGGTCGACACTCAACGCTGGGACCTTTTAGAGCAATGATATTGTTCTTTAGTGACTTTTATTCAGTGAGGTCGATTTGACACGCTTAAAGACTCATTTGCAACAATTTCATAACAGCGTGAAACGTTAGTATGAGGCTTGTAATCCCTTTGAGATGATAAACATGAGCGACTACGTAAACACTATTAGTAAATCATTCAAGGAGGTACAGTTCAAAATCGGAAAGTATTACGCAAAACAGCCAATCAAAACATTGTAAGTATCTCTGCTTATCTACGACTATGTCATTCACTAATAGTGTGCAAATAGAGACCCATTTCAAAGTGATAAAACAAAAACCGGGTAAGGTTAAGCGCTGGGTTGGGTTGCCACGTTAAAGAAAACGGCAGATGGTACCAACCTTTCCATCCCTGGCGAGAGTTCCTCGCCGAATGAGCTTTCACTGCTGCCTAAAGAGGAGACAGGGAAATACTGCTGTCACGGACAGACACTGCTAACTGGCAACCTCAGAGTACCCAATACCCGAATTCTGAGCATTACACAGCTTAAAGTGAAAGTTCACTCCAAAATCAATGTTTGTCAGACAATTTCAGATGAGTTCACACTGCCGTGAACTACGCATTCACTGCCGTGAACTACACACGGTTGATGACGAACCCGAGCAAACAGTAAAAATTGGGGAGCGTCTGAAGCAGGTGCAAGATGAAGCCTGTATGGTGAGAGAGCAGTAGGGACGACATGGCCAGCACCTCGGTAGGGTCGGCATGGCCAGCACCGCGGTAGGGTCGGCATGGCCAGCACCGCGGTAGGGACCGCATGGCCAGCACCGCTGTGGGCACCACTCGGGAGCCCACTGAGATACAGTGTCTTAGACCGCTGCTCCACTCGGGAGCTCACTGAGATGCAGTGTCTTAGACCGTTGCTCCACTCGGGAGCCCACTGAGATGTAGTGCCTTAGACCGCTGCTCCACTCGGGAGCCCACTGAGATGCAGTTCCTTAGACCGCTGCTCCACTCGGGAGCCCACTGAGATGCAGTGTCTTAGACCGCTGCTCCACTCGGGAGCCCACTGAGATGCTGCTCCACTCGGGAGCTCACTGAGATGCAGTGTCTTAGACCGCTGCTCCACTCGGGAGCCCACTGAGATGCAGTGCCTTAGACCGCTGCTCCACTCGGGAGCCCACTGAGATGCAGTGTCTTAGACCGCTGCTCCACTCGGGAGCCCACTGAGATGCAGTGTCTTAGACCGCTGCTCCACTCGGGAGCTCACTGAGATGCAGTGCCTTAGACCGCTGCTCCACTCGGGAGCCCACTGAGATGCAGTGTCTTAAACCGTTGCTCCACTCGGGAGCCCACTGAGATGCAGTGTCTTAGACCGCTGCTCCACTCGGGAGCCCACTGAGATGCAGTGCCTTAGACCGCTGCTCCACTCGGGAGCCCACTGAGATGCAGTGTCTTAGACCGCTGCTCCACTCGGGAGCTCACTGAGATGCAGTGTCTTAGACCGCTGCTCCACTCGGGAGCCCACTGAGATGCAGTGTCTTAGACCGCTGCTCCACTCGGGAGCCCACTGAGATGCAGTGTCTTAAACCGTTGCTCCACTCGGGAGCCCACTGAGATGCAGTGTCTTAGACCGCTGCTCCACTCGGGAGCCCACTGAGATGCAGTGCCTTAGACCGCTGCTCCACTCGGGAGCCCACTGAGATGCAGTGTCTTAGACCGCTGCTCCACTCGGGAGCCCACTGAGATGCAGTGCCTTAGACCGCTGCTCCACTCGGGAGCCCACTGAGATGCAGTGCCTTAGACCGCTGCTCCACTCGGGAGCCCACTGAGATGCAGTGTCTTAAACCGTTGCTCCACTCGGGAGCCCACTGAGATGCAGTGTCTTAGACCGCTGCTCCACTCGGGAGCCCACTGAGATGCAGTGCCTTAGACCGCTGCTCCACTCGGGAGCCCACTGAGATGCAGTGCCTTAGACCGCTGCTCCACTCGGGAGCCCACTGAGATGCAGTGCCTTAGACCGCTGCTCCACTCGGGAGCCCACTGAGATGCAGTGTCTTAGACCGCTGCTCCACTCGGGAGCCCACTGAGATGCAGTGTCTTAGACCGCTGCTCCACTCGGGAGCTCACTGAGATGCAGTGTCTTAGACCGCTGCTCCACTCGGGAGCTAACTGAGATGCAGTGTCTTAGACCGCTGCTCCACTCGGGAGCCCACTGAGATGCTGCTCCACTTGGGAGCTCACTGAGATGCAGTGTCTTAGACCGCTGCTCCACTCGGGAGCCCACTGAGATGCAGTGTCTTAGACCGCTGCTCCACTCGGGAGCCCACTGAGATGCAGTGCCTTAGACCGCTGCTCCACTCGGGAGCCCACTGAGATGCAGTGTCTTAGACCGCTGCTCCACTCGGGAGCCCACTGAGATGCAGTGTCTTAGACCGCTGCTCCACTCGGGAGCTCACTGAGATGCAGTGTCTTAGACCGCTGCTCCACTCGGGAGCTAACTGAGATGCAGTGTCTTAGACCGCTGCTCCACTCGGGAGCCCACTGAGATGCTGCTCCACTTGGGAGCTCACTGAGATGCAGTGTCTTAGACCGCTGCTCCACTCGGGAGCCCACTGAGATGCAGTGTCTTAAACCGCTGCTCCACTCAGGAGCCTCATGATGGTACTAGTAATCATTATGCACATGTGACTCTGCTGTAGTGTTTGATCTTGTGCGGTATAAACACACATATTTCTATAAAGCGGACATAGGTCTATTGTTTCCACTGGTTTTGGTCTTGTTTAGACCCATTAGACTCCTTTTGAGTTCTGGAGAAATGTCGGACAAACTTCGACTTTGGAGTGAACCATCATCATATTAAACTAAGTGTTTGCATCAATACAAAGTTTGCATCAGATTTCCCCCCCCCCCCCCCCCCGAGGGAAACTTAATACAAAAGATGGGCCTAGAAGAAAAAGCTGAAGTAAGGACAAAAACATGAAATACAATTTAATGTGGAAATATAGATTTAACTCGGTGACTGCATACCCTGCTATCGAGGCATAAAATAGATGTTGCAGACAAGACTTCAAGAAAAGCGCAATTAAAAAGTGAGGCTTTGTGGACATCTTTCAACATGTGGTATTGAGGTTGTATGAGGTGGGGGGGGGTACCTAAAGACATGCCGTTAGATACGGCCATGCTGTGTGGGTCATTTCGAGCTGGGCTCTGGGACTCCAGGAAGCTGTCATCCAGCAGGTGGCGTGGCTTCTCAATGGGGAATGTGGCGCTCTTACTCTCCACCATGCCGTACGCCATCATACTAAGGGGAGATGGAGCAATATAGGGGAGAAGGAGAGTCAGGGAGAGAGAGGGGAGAGAGAGTAACAGAGGGAGAGAGAGAGTAACAGAGGGAGAGGGAGAGTAACAGAGGGAGAGAGACAGGGAGAGTAACAGAGGGAGAGAGAGAGAGAGTAACAGAGGGAGAGAGAGAGAGAGTAACAGAGGGAGGGAGAGAGAGAGAGTAACAGAGGGAGAGAGTAACAGAGGGAGAGAGAGAGAGTAACAGAGGGAGAGAGAGAGAGTAACAGAGGGAGAGAGAGAGATAGAGTGAGAGTAACAGAGAGAGGAGAAAAGATGGTAGTGATGTGGCAAATCATTGCACTCTATTGGAGACGTACTGTGATATCTTATTATATTCAGTGAACTGAAACACAAGTACGGTACACAGACACTCACTTGTTGCCCAGGCTGTGGCTCTTCCTGTGGCGAGAGGGTGGAGGGGTGGGCATGTGCACCATCACCGAGGCGTCGGGACAGGTGGGTCGCCGGTAGTTGTACCTCACAGAGGCAGACACATCAGACGGACCTGAGAGGAGGAGCAAAACGAGAGGCCATCAGTAAAAATGAGTCCCAGTTGTATTTACAAGTCAGAATCCCTCAAGTCTCCACCATTGGTCATTAAGCACAAAGCTTGGCCCCACTTTTTTTGGCAAATCAGCTGTTATCCGCTAATACGCACAGAGATAAAAACAGTGAATGGTTCTCGAGCTAACACTATCCCATACCCCCCCCCCCCCCCCCACTGAACCTGAGACATGGGACAGAAACACCTCTATTTAGAAAAAAACCAATAACACAACCGGTTGTTGGGGACTCTGCTCTCAGTTCAAAGAGTAGACAACAATTCTCAGAAACCCTTGCCATTTGACCTTCTGACCCTGGAAAATGAATTCCATTCATGAAATGATTGATGGCTGTATGTGCTAGAGGACTAAGGCTGTGGGTGCACGCAAACCATTTTGAAGACTGTATCTTTAGATTGAACTACTGTAGTCCAGTGTGCTGAGCAGAGACCATTGACGTTATTCAGAATCGGCCCACTAGGTGGGGTCAGTGGGTTGTAGTTTGAGCACGTAGACATTGTTTGCTGTTTTAATTAGCCTCTATCCACATGTGATGAGTGTAGTATCCTTCCATGTACTGCATGTATGATAACAGCTGTATAATGAGCCTATCCACGTTTTCACTCTTGCTGGGACTTTGTGGGCTTGGCGACGACATGTGGTGTTGCCATGTGCTTTCTCTGCCAGTGGAACCTATGACTCAAGTCTCGTTTCCCCTCTGTGTGGCGCTTCGCACTAAAGCCCACTAGGGGCCATTCAATTAGTCATGAAATCACCAGATTAAACTCAGCACTGCAGTCGGAGAGAACTCCACACACATACTTGAGCCTGTTTTACATTTACAAAACAAGGACGATAAAACGGCCAACAATATATGCTGTTTGGAACTTAAATTTACAAGAACATGGTTCAAAGTCAATGAGTGAAGCGAAAAACCATCCTTAAAAAAGACTGGACTTCTTCCAATTTGTTGTGATTTTCAGTGACCCCAAACTCTGAGGGGTCAGTGTCGACTTCACGGCTCACTTTGGTCTTGATTCGTCTCACGCAAAGATGAGAGAAAAAACAATGACCAATCACAGAGCCATATATATGTCTGGCCAATCAGTCTGTCTGGAGGAGTAAAGAGGTCTAGACACAGGCTGTCATAGGGAAACGTTAATGACCCGTGTTCATGTAGAGAAGGGTTCTGGGTTTACCACCATGCAGCCTGTCGAGGGCGTCTCATCTCGCTACGTCTCCTACCGGTTCTAATGATGTTTTCATGGTAAATCTCATCTTGCTACGTCTCCTACCGGTTCTAATGATGTTTTCATGGTAAATCTCATCTCGCTACGTCTCCTACCGGTTCTAATGACATTCCATGGTAAACAAACTGCAGCAACAAATGAGAGCCTTCCTGCTATCCCACGCTCTGTTTGTCAATAAATACTTCCCGACCCACAGCTAAATGAGCTAAATGCTCTCCATGTGTGGCCCATTATATCTCCTTTTTAAAGGCTAACTGGTCTTGACTAAGTACCTGCAGCTGAACTTGGTATTAGGGCCAAATGAATAAACTCCAGCACAGTGTGATGCAGTCTGAACAGGAGTGAATCAGGTACTGGTCTGAACAGGAGTGAATCAGGTACTGGTCTGAACAGGAGTGAATCAGGTACTGGTCTGAACGAGTGTGAATCAGGTACTGGTCTGAACGAGTGTGAATTAGGTACTGGTCTGAACGACAGTGTGAATCAGGTACTGGTCTGAACGAGTGTGAATCAGGTACTGGTCTGAACAAGTGTGAATCAGGTACTGGTCTGAATGACAGTGTGAATCAGGTACTGGTCTGAACGAGTGTGAATCAGGTACTGGTCTGAACGACAGTGTGAATCAGGTACTGGTCTGAACGAGTGTGTGAATCAGGTACTGGTCTGAACGAGTGTGTGAATCAGGTACTGGTCTGAACGAGTGTGAATCAGGTACTGGTCTGAACGAGTGTGTGAATCAGGTACTGGTCTGAACGAGTGTGAATTAGGTACTGGTCTGAACGACAGTGTGAATCAGGTACTGGTCTGAACGAGTGTGTGAATCAGGTACTGGTCTGAACGGGAGTGTGAATCAGGTACTGGTCTGAACGAGTGTGTGAATCAGGTACTGGTCTGAACGGGAGTGAATCAGGTACCGGTCTGAACGAGTGTGTGAATCAGGTACTGGTCTGAACGAGTGTGAATTAGGTACTGGTCTGAATGAGTGTGTGAATCAGGTACTGGTCTGAATGACAGTGTGAATCAGGTACTGGTCTGAACGGGAGTGTGAATCAGGTACTGGTCTGAACGGGAGTGTGAATCAGGTACTGGTCTGAACGGGAGTGTGAATCAGGTACTGGTCTGAACGGGAGTGTGAATCAGGTACTGGTCTGAACGGGAGTGTGAATCAGGTACTGGTCTGAACGAGTGTGTGAATCAGGTACTGGTCTGAACGAGTGTGTGAATCAGGTACTGGTCTGAACGGGAGTGAATCAGGTACTGGTCTGAACGAGTGTGTGAATCAGGTACTGGTCTGAACGGGAGTGAATCAGGTACTGGTCTGAACGAGTGTGTGAATCAGGTACTGGTCTGAACGGGAGTGAATCAGGTACCGGTCTGAACGAGTGTGAATCAGGTACCGGTCTGAACGAGTGTGAATCACGTTAACGTACCCCACTTATCTAGTCTTTCATGTTGGAAGTCTGTTCCTGCAAATCGGTAGAATACATTCAAATCAGCCACAACCACACACACAGACTACTCTCCTGCTATAGACAATACCATTCTCCTGCTGGTCTTATGGCCAATGTAAGACTTCAAGTAAAAGGGTATGGCCACACAGAGATGAGTGTCTCCTACTCTTCTCTGCAGATCCCCTCCAGCTCTGTCAGGTTGGATGGGGAGCGTTGCTGCACAGCTATTTTCAGCTCTCTCCTGAGATGTTCGATTGGAATCATGTCTGGGCGACTCAAGGACATTCAGAGACTTGACCCAAAGCCACTCCTGCGTTGTCTTGGCTGTGTGCTTAGGGTCGTTGTCCTGTTTGAAGGTGAACCTTCACCCCATTCTGAGGTCCTGAGAGCTCTGGAGTAGGTTTTCATCAATGATCTCTGTACTTTGATCTCTGTACTTTGCTCTGTTCATCTTTCCCTCGATCCTGACTAGTCTCCCAGTCCCTGCCGCTGAAAAACATCCCCACAGCATGATGCTGCCACCACCATGCTTTACCGTAGGGATGGTGCCAGGTTTCCTCCAGACGTGACGCTTGGCTTTCAGAGCAAAGAATTCAATCTTGGTTTCATCAGACCAGAGAATCGTGTTCCTCATGGTCAGAGTCCTTTACGTGCAAGTGGGCTGTCATGTGCCTTTTACTGAGGAGTGGCTTCCGTCTGGTCACTCCACCAATCAGGCCTTTATGGTAGAGTGCTGCAGAGATGGTTGTCCTTCTGGAAGGTTCTCCCATCTCCACAGAGGAACTCTGGAGCTCGGTCAGAGTGACCATCAGGTTCTTGGTCATCTCCCTGACCAAGGCACTTCTCCCCCGATTGCTCAGTTTGGCCAGGCGGCCAGCTCTAGGAAGAGTCTTTGTGGTTCCAAACATCTTCCATTTAAGAATGATGGAGGCCAATGTGTTCTTGGGGACTTTAAATACTGCAGACATGTTTTGGTACCCTTCACCAGATCTATGCCTCGAACAAACCTGTCGTCTCGGAGCTCTACGTACAATTCCTTCGACCTCACGGCTTGGTTTTTGCTCTGACATGCACTGTCAACTGTGGGACCTTATATAGACAGGTGTGTGTCTTTCCAAATCATGTCCAATCAATTGAATTTACCACAGATGGACTCCAATCAAGTTGTAGAAACATCTCAAGGATGATCAATGGAAACAGGATGCACCTGAGCTAAATATTGAGTCTCATAGCAAAGAGGCTGAATACTTATGTAAATAAGGTATCTTTTTTAAATATTTTTTTTATAGATTTTCAAAAATCTCTAAAACCCTTTTTTCACTGTCATTATGGGGTATTGTGTGAAGAGTGCTGTGGATAAAAAAAGTAAAAAATTAATCAATTTTAGAATAAGGCTGAAATGTAACAAACTGTGAAAAAAGTCAAGGCAAGCTTTGTGAAATTATATGAAATCAGGGACACCAGGTCAAAGCAAAGATTCCCTTGTAGAAGTAGCAGCCTACGGTACATAAAGTAAGGATCCGACAATAAATACAGATTCCACATAATGGAGCAATCTACTTCCTACTTCCTCCAACTGCCCAAATTAAGACTTGAAGAGCTGCTTCTGTGTGGGCAGCGCTCAGTCTAACAAGTTATCCTGAAGGCATGCCTTGCCACGTGTACCCGGCTCCGTCTTCAACTCGTAAACTCTACTGTGGCCGCATGGGGACCGTAGTCGGTCTGGACGGTCAGCTGGTTTTAGGCAGACTCAAGGGGACTATGTGGACTTCACGTGTGTCCCTCATACGTTTTCCCCTTGTGGTGGAGGCTAACTGGCTGCAGAATCGTGTTAATGAGAGGCATGTGCTTAGGCCTTGGCTGAGTCTCTCGTCTCCAAATACGTCCGATGTCTGTTTGTTATTAGAGGACGTTCACTGGAAGTAGAAGACACAATGAGGGCCAGTTAGTGGAGTGTTCAATATAATACACTGTGTGAGGGCCAGTTAGTGGAGTGTTCAACATAATACACTGTGTGAGGGCCAGTTAGTGGAGTGTTCAATATAATACACTGTGAGAGGGCCAGTTAGTGGAGTGTTCAACATAATACTCTGTGTGAGGGCCAGTTAGTGGAGTGGTCAATATAATACACTGTGTGAGGGCCAGTTAGTGGAGTGTTCAACATAATACACTGTGTGAGGGCCAGTTAGTGGAGTGTTCAACATAATACACTGTGTGAGGGCCAGTTAGTGGAGTGGTCAATATAATACACTGTGTGAGGGCCAGTTAGTGGAGTGTTCAACATAATACACTGTGTGAGGGCCAGTTAGTGGAGTGTTCAACATAATACACTGTGTGAGGGCCAGTTAGTGGAGTGGTCAATATAATACACTGTGTGAGGGCCAGTTAGTGGAGTGGTCAATATAATACACTGTGTGGGGGCCAGTTAGTGGAGTGTTCAACATAATACACTGTGTGAGGGCCAGTTAGTGGAGTGTTCAATATAATACACTGTGTGAGGGCCAGTTAGTGGAGTGGTCAATATAATACACTGTGTGAGGGCCAGTTAGTGGAGTGGTCAATATAATACACTGTGTGGGGGCCAGTTAGTGGAGTGGTCAATATAATACACTGTGTGAGGGCCAGTTAGTGGAGTGTTCAATATAATACTCTGTGTGAGGGCCAGTTAGTGGAGTGGTCAATATAATACACTGTGTGAGGGCCAGTTAGTGGAGTGTTCAATATAATACTCTGTGTGAGGGCCAGTTAGTGGAGTGTTCAATATAATACTCTGTGTGAGGGCCAGTTAGTGGAGTGTTCAATATAATACACTCTGTGTGAGGGCCAGTTAGTATAGTGTTCAATATAATACACTGTGTGAGGGCCAGTTAGTAGTGTTCAATATAATACACTGTGTGAGGGCCAGTTAGTGGAGTGTTCAACATAATACACTGTGTGAGGGCCAGTTAGTAGTGTTCAATATAATACACTGTGTGAGTGCCAGTTAGTGGAGTGGTCAATATAATACACTCTGTGTGAGGGCCAGTTAGTAGAGTGTTCAATATAATACACTGTGTGAGGGCCAGTTAGTGGAGTGTCCAATATAATACACTCTGTGTGAGGGCCAATTAGTGGAGTGTTCAATATAATACCCTCTGTGTGAGGGCCAGTTAGTAGAGTGTTCAACATAATACACTGTGTGAGGGCCAGTTAGTAGAGTGTTCAATATAATACACTGTGTGTGAGGGCCAGTTAGTAGAGTGTTCAATATAATACACTGTGTGAGGGCCAGTTAGTGGAGTGTTCAATATAATACTCTGTGTGAGGGCCAGTTAGTGGAGTGTTCAATATAATACACTCTGTGTGAGGGCCAGTTAGTAGAGTGTTCAATATAATACACTGTGTGAGGGCCAGTTAGTGGAGTGTTCAATATAATACACTGTGTGAGGGCCAGTTAGTGGAGTGTTCAATATAATACACTGTGTGAGGGCCATTTAGTGGAGTGTTCAACATAATACACTGTGTGAGGGCCAGTTAGTGGAGTGTTCAATATAATACTCTGTGTGAGGGCCAGTTAGTGGAGTGTTCAACATAATACACTGTGTGAGGGCCAGTTAGTGGAGTAGTCAACATAATACACTGTGTGAGGGCCAGTTAGTGGAGTGTTCAATATAATACACTGTGTGAGGGCCATTTAGTGGAGGGTTCAACATAATACTCTGTGTGAGGGCCAGTTAGTGGAGTGTTCAATATAATACTCTGTGTGAGGGCCAGTTAGTGGAGTGTTCAACATAATACACTGTGTGAGGGCCATTTAGTGGAGTGTTCAACATAATACACTGTGTGAGTGCCAGTTAGTGGAGTGTTCAATATAATACACTGTGTGAGGGCCAGTTAGTGGAGTGTCCAATATAATACACTCTGTGTGAGGGCCAATTAGTGGAGTGTTCAATATAATACCCTCTGTGTGAGGGCCAGTTAGTAGAGTGTTCAACATAATACACTGTGTGAGGGCCAGTTAGTAGAGTGTTCAATATAATACACTGTGTGTGAGGGCCAGTTAGTAGAGTGTTCAATATAATACACTGTGTGAGGGCCAGTTAGTGGAGTGTTCAATATAATACTCTGTGTGAGGGCCAGTTAGTGGAGTGTTCAATATAATACACTCTGTGTGAGGGCCAGTTAGTAGAGTGTTCAATATAATACACTGTGTGAGGGCCAGTTAGTGGAGTGTTCAATATAATACTCTGTGTGAGGGCCAGTTAGTGGAGTGTTCAATATAATACACTGTGTGAGGGCCATTTAGTGGAGTGTTCAACATAATACAATGTGTGAGGGCCAGTTAGTGGAGTGTTCAATATAATACTCTGTGTGAGGGCCAGTTAGTGGAGTGTTCAACATAATACACTGTGTGAGGGCCAGTTAGTGGAGTAGTCAACATAATACACTGTGTGAGGGCCAGTTAGTGGAGTGTTCAATATAATACACTGTGTGAGGGCCATTTAGTGGAGGGTTCAACATAATACTCTGTGTGAGGGCCAGTTAGTGGAGTGTTCAATATAATACTCTGTGTGAGGGCCAGTTAGTGGAGTGTTCAACATAATACACTGTGTGAGGGCCATTTAGTGGAGTGTTCAACATAATACACTGTGTGAGTGCCAGTTAGTGGAGTGTTCAACATAATACACTGTGTGAGGGCCAGTTAGTGGAGTGTTCAACATAATACACTGTGTGAGGGCCATTTAGTGGAGGGTTCAACATAATACACTGTGTGAGGGCCATTTAGTGGAGGGTTCAACATAATACACTGTGTGAGGGCCAGTTAGTGGAGTGTTCAACATAATACACTGTGTGAGGGCCATTTAGTGGAGGGTTCAACATAATACCCTCTGTGTGAGGGCCAGTTAGTAGAGTGTTCAATATAATACCCTCTGTGTGAGGGCCAGTTAGTAGAGTGTTCAATACAATACCCTCTGTGTTTGGACCAGTCCCTAGAATGTTCAATATATTACACTCTGTGTGAGTGTCTGTTTGGTATATTCAAAGCATGTGTGTTCGCTCATGTTTTAGAGGTATTTGTACAAGTCTCTCTCTCTGTGTGTGTGTGTGTGTGTGTGTACAGTTGTTGCTGTCTCTGTGTGTGTGTGTGTGTGTGTGTGTGTGTGTGTGTGTGTGTGTGTGTGTGTGTGTGTGTGTGTGTACAGTTGTTGCTGATAGGAAGATGTGATGTTCTGTGGGTTTCATGCCATGTAACAGCTGGCATGCATTATATAAATTAAGCTAGTTTTAAACCATTTCAAGAATGTGTGCTGCATGTTATTTTGGATAATCACGAGATACTTTGTCCAATGTGAGTATATGTTTTTGAGCCTGTGAGTGTGTGTGTGCGTGCAGCGGTCTCTTCTGGATTCTGTCATGTTGTTTTGCCCTTGTTGTGTACGGAGCGATTGAGTAACGCTATACCTCATCCCATTGGCTCTGGGCGTGCAGGGCTTGTATGCTGTTGGTGTATCGGGCTTGTTGACAAAATGGAGAACTGGCCCAGGAACCAGAGACTTTCTCTGACATGTTATGTAATTCCAAACTAAATCAGGGGACAGTGGAGGATACATCCCTAGTCCATGTGGTGGCTAGTATTACCACCATCATGAAATTATCACATGGCTACTTCTGATGTCACCTAGTGGCTTCCTCGATAGGAAACACGTAACCCTTGCTCAATGGGGAACCCCCCCCCGCCCCCAAAGCCTTGCTCGATAGGAAACCCTTCCTTGATGGGAACCCCCCCAACCCTTCCTCGATGGGAACCCCCCCAAACCTTCCTCGATGGGAACCCCCCCGACTCTTCCTCGATGGGAAACCCCTAAACTTCCTCGATGGGAAACCCCTAAAATTCCTCGATGGGAAACCCCTAAACTTCCTCGATGGGAACCCCCCCAACCCTTCCTCGATGGGAAACCCCTAAACTTCCTCGATGGGAAACCCCTAAACTTCCTCGATGGGAACCCCCCCAACCCTTCCGATGGGAAACCCCTAAACTTCCTCGATGGGAAACCCCTAAACTTCCTCGATGGGAACCCCCCCAACCCTTCCTCGATGGGAAACCCCTAAACTTCCTCGATGGGAAACCCCCCAACCATTCCTCGATGGGAAACCCCAACACTTCCTCAATGGGAAACCCCTAAACTTCCTCAATGGGAAACCCCAACACTTCCTCAATGGGAAACCCCTAAACTTCCTCGATGGGAACCCCCGAACCCTTCCTCGATGGGAAACCCCTAAACTTCCTCGATGGGAATCACCCCAACCCTTCCTCGATGGGAAACCCCTAAACTTCCTCAATGGGAACTTCCCCTACCCTTCCGATGGGAAACTCCAACACTTCCTCGATGGGAAACCCCTAAACTTCCTTGATGGGAATCCCCCCAACCCTTCCTCGATGGGAAACCCCTAAACTTCCGATGGGAACCCCCTAAACTTCCTCGATGGGAAACTCCAACACTTCCTCGATGGGAAACCCCTAAACTTCCTCAATGGGAACTTCCCCTACCCTTCCGATGGGAAACTCCAACACTTCCTCGATGGGAAACCCCAACACTTCCTCGATGGGAAACCCCTAAACTTCCTTGATGGGAATCCCCCCAACCCTTCCTCGATGGGAAACCCCTAAACTTCCGATGGGAACCCCCTAAACTTCCTCGATGGGAAACCCCAACACTTCCTCGATGGGAAACGCCTAAACTTCCTCGATGGGAATCCCCCCAATCCTTCCTCGATGGGAAAACCCTAAACTTCCTCGATGGGAAACCCCTAAACTTCCTCGATGGGAATCCCCTAAACTTCCTCGATGGGAAACCCCTAAACTTCCTCGATGGGAAACCCCTAAACTTCCTCGATGGGAAACCCCCCAACCCTTCCTCGATGGGAAACCCCTAAACTTCCTCGATGGGAAACCCCCCAACCCTTCCTCGATGGGAAACCCCTAAACTTCCTCGATGGGAATCCCCCCAACCCTTCCTCGATGGGAAACCCCTAAACTTCCGATGGGAAAACCCTAAACTTCCTCGATGGGAATCCCCCCAACCCTTCCTCGATGGGAACCCCCTAAACTTCCTCGAAGGGAATCCCCCCAACCCTTCCTCGATGGGAACCCCCTAAACTTCCTCGATGGGAATCCCCCCAACCCTTCCTCGATGGGAACCCCCTAAACTTCCTCGATGGGAAAAACCTAAACTTCCTCGATGGGAACCCCCTAAACTTCCTCGATGGGAAACCCCTAAACTTCCTCGATGGGAAACCCCTAAACTTCCTCGATGGGAAACCTCTAAACTTCCTCGATGGGAAACCCCTAAACTTCCTTGATGGGAAACCCCTAAACTTCCTCGATGGGAACCCCCCCAACCCTTCCTCGATGGGAACCCCCTAAACTTCCTCGATGGGAACCCCCCCAACCCTTCCTCGATGGGAACCCCCTAAACTTCCTCGATGGGAACCCCCCAAGCCTTCCTCGATGGGAAACCCCTACACTTCCTCGATGGAAACCCCTAAACTTCCTCGATGGGAAACCCCTACACTTCCTCGATGGGAACCCCCTAAACTTCCTCGATGGGAAACCTCTAAACTTCCTCGATGGGAAACCCCTAAACTTCCTCGATGGGAAACCTCTAAACTTCCTCGATGGGAAACCCCTAAACTTCCTCGATGGGAACCCCCCCCAACCCTTCCTCGATGGGAACCCCCTAAACTTCCTCGATGGGAACCCCCCCAACCCTTCCTCGATGGGAACCCCCTAAACTTCCTCGATGGGAACCCCCCAAGCCTTCCTCGATGGGAACCCCCTACACTTCCTCGATGGAAACCCCTAAACTTCCTCGATGGGGAAACCCCTACACTTCCTCGATGGGAACCCCCTAAACTTCCGATGGGAAACGCCTACACTTCCTCGATGGGAACCCCCTAAACTTCCTCGATGGGAAACCCCTAAACTTTCTCGATGGGAACCCCCTAAACTTCCTCGATGGGAACCCCCTAAACTTCCTCGATGGGAACCCCCTAAACTTCCTCGATGGGAACCCCCAACCCTTCTTCGATGGGAAACCCCTAAACTTCCTCGATGGGAACCCCCTAAACTTCCTTGATGGGAAACCCCTAAACTTCCTCGATGGGAAACCCCTAAACTTCCTTGATGGGAACCCCCTAAATTTCCTCGATGGGAAACCCCCTAAACTTCCTCGATGGGAACCCCCCCAACCCTTCCTCGATGGGAACCACCTAAACTTCCTCGAAGGGAACCCCCTAAACTTCCTCGAAGGGAACCCCCTAAACTTCCTTGATGGGAACACCCACAAGCTTTCCTCGATGGGAAACTCCTAAACTTCCTAGATGGGAAACCCCTAAACTTCCTCGATGGGAACCCCCTAAACTTCCGATGGGAATGGCTAGTATTACCACCATCATGAAATTATCATATGGCTCCTTCTTATGTCACCTAGTGGCTTCCTCGATGGGAACCCCCCCCAAGCCTTGCTCGATGGGAACCCCCCCCCAACCTTTCCTCGATGGGAAATCCCCCAACCTTTCCTCGATGGGAAATCCTCATTCTCCCTCGATGGGAAACCCTTCATTGATGGGGCACGGCCACTTGATCCGTGATTATATCTTTTCACGTTGCCTGTCAGGTATGGTTTCCAGTCCCTTTGGCAATTCATTAATTTCCCCTTTTTTGAATATCGATATCACAAAACAATTCCAGTAATCTATAAAAGGTGTCAACAATAGGGGAAAGGGTTTAGGTAACAAACGCTCTCCAAGTCCTCCTGCGTTTTGCCTGCTTAACAACATACTATACATAATGTCCGGCTTTTTTTTTACAAAGGCAAGATGGTAACGTTACTATTTGATTTTGTGGCACAGTGTTTCTTTTCACTCATGTTACAGAGTCTGTTCAGTGAACCATGCTGCTTATGTGATAATGACTAACCTTGCCTGAAATCTGAAGGCTTGCATTAGCTTCCTAAGCAAAAATGAATAGGCTTTGAGTTCAGTGTGCTACCACAGTCTTACAGTCCTGTTCAGAAACAACAGCATCGGTTGCTCCTACTTGTCTGTGTCGATGTGGTAATCAAGCTATAAAATCTGAATATCCTGCACATTTCTTTCTGGCCTTGTAATGAAAATAAAAATGTGTTAGAACTAAAAAATAAAAAATAAAAAGAGAGGGAGAAAACAGAAGTTGCAGGTTACCGTGGCAACCCTGATAAATACATCTCCATAACTTGGTCCCTGACCGCTGAGATTAGACCACTGGGACAAGGGAAAAAAAGATACCCTTTTGTTACATTCCTGGGGTCTGGTCGCTGAGTGACGGCAACAGTGCTATTAGACTACTTTTAGCTGTTTCCTTAATGAGCGTAGAAGGAAATGTCTCACCATCGGCTGTCCCCGTCCGGGTTCATTGTGTGACAGTGAGCGCAGAAGGAAATGTCTCACCATCGGCTGTCCCCGTCCGGGTTCATTGTGTGACAGTGAGCGCAGAAGGAAATGTCTCACCATCGGCTGTCCCCGTCCGGGTTCATTGTGTGACAGTGAGCGCAAATAAAACGTAATAATACAACTCAAAAATAATACGGAATTCTCTGGAATTAACCGACTGTGGATTACACAAGGCTATTTCTACAGCACGTGTACAGCCTCAGTATGCTTCCATACCAAACGTTCTCTGAATCCTCTCAAACTTTTCCATCAGTTGATATAAATAGAATAAAACATAGTAAAAGTTCCCACATAAAACACTTTAGACATTGACTTAAACATTCCCTTTTACTTTTGTTTGTATTAAATGCATGCTGTACCATACTTATCCCTACCCATAATGCATTGTCCCCATTCCTTTAGCCCTCTTTTTCCTCTTTGGGAAGACTGGCAAGGGCCCATTATCCCAGGACAGAATGTAGTCCTGGTAAGGGCCCATTATCCCAGGACAGAATGTAGTCCTGGTAAGGGCCCATTATCCCAGGACAGAATGTAGTCCTGGTAAGGGCCCATTATCCCAGGACAGAATGTATTCCTGGTAAGGGCCCATTATCCCAGGACAGAATGTATTCCTGGTAAGGGCCCATTATCCCAGGACAGAATGTAGTCCTGGTAAGGGCCCATTATCCCAGGACAGAATGTATTCCTGGCAAGGGCCCATTATCCCAGGACAGAATGTATTCCTGGTAAGGGCCCATTATCCCAGGACAGAATGTATTCCTGGTAAGGGCCCATTATCCCAGGACAGAATGTATTCCTGGTAAGGGCCCATTATCCCAGGACAGAATGTAGTCCTGGTAAGGGCCCATTATCCCAGGACAGAATGTATTCCTGGCAAGGGCCCATTATCCCAGGACAGAATGTATTCCTGGTAAGGGCCCATTATCCCAGGACAGAATGTATTCCTGGCAAGGGCCCATTATCCCAGGACAGAATGTATTCCTGGTAAGGGCCCATTATCCCAGGACAGAATGTAGTCCTGCTAAGGGCCCATTATCCCAGGACAGAATGTAGTTCTGCTAAGGGCCCATTATCCCAGGACAGAATGCAGTCCTGGTAAGGGCCCATTATCCCAGGACAGAATGTAGTCCCGGTAAAGGCCCATTATCCCAGGACAGAATGTAGTCCTGGTAAGGGCCCATTATCCCAGGACAGAATGTAGTTCTGGTAAGGGCCCATTATCTCAGGACAGAATGTAGTCCTGGTAAGGGCCCATTATCCCAGGACAGAATGTAGTCCTGGTAAGGGCCCATTATCCCAGGACAGAATGTAGTTCTGGTAAGGGCCCATTATCCCAGGACAGAATGTAGTTCTGGTAAGGGCCCATTATCTCAGGACAGAATGCAGTCCTGGTAAGGGCCCATTATCCCAGGACAGAATGTAGTCCCGGTAAAGGCCCATTATCTCAGGACAGAATGTAGTCCTGGTAAGGGCCCATTATCCCAGGACAGAATGTAGTCCCGGTAAAGGCCCATTATCCCAGGACAGAATGTAGTCCTGATAAGGGCCCATTATCCCAGGACAGAATGTAGTCCTGGTAAGGGCCCATTATCTCAGGACCGAATGTAGTCCTGATAAGGGCCCATTATCCCAGGACAGAATGTAGTCCTGGTAAGGGCCCATTATCCCAGGACAGAATGCAGTCCCGGTAAGGGCCCATTATCCCAGGACAGAATGTAGTCCTGGTAAGGGCCCATTATCTCAGGACCGAATGTAGTCCTGATAAGGGCCCATTATCCCAGGACAGAATGTAGTCCTGATAAGGGCCCATTATCCCAGGACAGAATGTAGTCCTGGTAAGGGCCCATTATCCCAGGACAGAATGTAGTCCTTATAGACTCACCTGTTTCAATATAGCTCGTCTACACCCCCCCCCCCCCCCCCCCCATACACATTCCCTACACCCCCCTATACACCCCCCCCCCCCCCCATACACACACGCCCCCTTATATCCCCACCATATACCCCCTCACACACAAACTTTTCACCCTTTCATATTCTCTATTTTTGCGTATTTCTGACACTGAATATGGTCAGATCTTCAATCAAAACATAATATTAGATAAAGGGAACCTGAGTGAACAAATAACACAAAATGTTGATAATTAAATAAATGATTAAAGTAACAAAGTTATGCCACACCCCAAAAAAGTAATTGCCCCCTTTACACTCAATAACTGGTTGTGCCATTTGTAGCTGCAATGGCTCCAACCAAACGCTTCCTGCTGTTGTTGATCCGTCTCTCACAATAATGGATTCTGCTCAGTATCAGAGAATTCTAAAGGGGAATGTCAGGCTAGTCATCCGTGAGCTGAAGAGCAGCTGGGTCATGCAGCAAGACAATGATCCAGAACACACTAATCACATCACATCAAGCTTTATTTATATAGCACATTTCAGAGACGGACAACACAATGTGCTTCACAGGAAAAAACCTAATAAAAACAATGAAAATAAAAAGTGAAATATTTAAATCAGGAATAAACATAAAAGATCTCTTAAAAATGTCCACAGTTTTGGGCCCCCTCAGGTTCTCTGGCAGGCTATTCCAGAGGCTGGGGTCATAGTAACTAAAGGCTGCCTTTCCATGTCTCTTGGTCTTAGGTTTTGGGATAGTTAAAAGGCCAGTGCCAGAGGACCTGAGGAATCTACTGAGTACATCACTTAAAAGGATGCCTGACATGTATTGGGGTGCACAATCGTGGGTTGATTTATAAACCAATAGAAGAATCTAAAAATGAATTCTATCAGCCTGAGAGAGAAATGTCCGCACCGTGGCAATGTTCCTCAGGTGGTAAAAAGCTATTTTGTTCACATTCCTAATGTGTGATTCGAAATTGAGTTAAGAATCTGAAATAACAGCTCGTTTTTTTTACCTGGTGTTTTATCTTTATTACCCGTGAATTAAAATGTGAGGCCTAATTCTCTCTCTCTGTGCTTTGGCTCCAACAATAAGTACCTCAGTCTTGTCTTGATTTAGCTGGAGGAAGTTGTGAGCCATCCCAAGTATTTAAAATCACTAATACAGTCAAATAATTTCTCAGTGGAGCTAAAATCCTCTGCTGACACAGAAATGTAAAGTTGAGTATCGTCTGCGTAGCAGTGAAAATCAAAGCTGTGCTTTCTAAAAACGCCGCCAAGGGGTATATATAAACATATATAAACTGAACAGTACCGGACCCAAAATGGAACCTTGTGGAACGCCACATGTGATATGCATTTCCTCTTAGTTATGTTCACCAAGAGTGACAAAAAAAACAGCTTACGACCGGTTAAATAGATCCTAGTCTACATCAGAATGGCTGAAAATAAAGTTCTGGAATGGCCTAGTCAAAGTCCAGATCTAAACCTGATTGAGATGTTGTGGCAGGACCTGAAATTAGCAGTTCATGGTCAAAAATCCACAAAAATGTTTCTGAGTTAAAGCAGTTCTGCATGGAAGAGTGGGCCAAAATTCCTCCACAGCGACGTGAGTGTCTGATCAACAACTACAGGAAGCGTTTGGTTGGAGTCGTTACAGCTAAAAGTAGAACACCCAGTTATTGAGTATTGGTTATTGCATAACTTTGCTTTTTAAATAAATGAAAAAAAGTATGAAAATGTTGTGTTATTTGTCTACTCATGTTCGGGTGATGTGGAGGTAAACCCAGGCCCTGCATGTCCCCAGTCACCCTCATTTGTTGACTTCTGTGATCGAAAAAGCCTTGGCCTCATGCATGTCAACATCAGAAGCCTCCTCCCTAAGTTTGCCTTACTCACCGCTTTAGCACACTCTGCCAACCCTGATGTCCTTGCCGTGTCCGAATCCTGGCTTAGGAAGGCCACCAAAAATTCTGGGATTTCCATACCCAACTATAACACTTTCCGTCAAGATAGAACTGCCAAAGGGGGAGGAGTTGCAATCTACTGCAGAGATAGCCTGCAAAGTTCTGTCATACTTTCCAGGTCTATGCCCAAACAGTTCGAACTTCTAATTTTAAAAATTAATCTCTCCAGAAATAAGTCTCTCACTGTTGCCGCCTGCTACCGACCCCCCTCAGCTCCCAGCTGTGCCCTGGACACCATCTGTGAATTGATCGCTCCCCATCTAGCTTCAGAGTTTGTTCTGTTAGGTGACCTAAACTGGGATATGCTTAACACCCCGGCAGTCCTACAATCCAAGCTTGATGCCCTCAATCTCACACAAATCATCAAGGAACCCACCAGGTACAACCCTAAATCCGTAAACATGGGCACCCTAATAGACATTATCCTGACCAACCTGCCCTCCAAATACACCTCTGCTGTCTTCAATCAAGATCTCAGCGATCACTGCCTCATTGCCTGTATCCGCCACGGGTCCGCGGTCAAACGACCACCCCTCATCACTGTCAAACGCTCCCTAAAACACTTCTGCGAGCAGGCCTTTCTAATCGACCTGGCCCGGGTACCCTGGAAGGATATTGACCTCATCCCGTCAGTTGAGGATGCCTGGTCATTCTTTAAAAGTTACTTCCTCACCATATTAGACAAGCATGCTCCGTTCAAAAAATGCAGAACCAAGAACAGATATAGCCCTTGGTTCACTCCAGACCTGACTGCCCTCGACCAGCACAAAAACATCCTGTGGCGAACTGCAATAGCATCGAAGAGCCCCCGCGATATGCAACTGTTCAGGGAAGTCAGGAACCAATACACGCAGTCAGTCAGGAAAGCAAAGGCCAGCTTTTTCAAGCAGAAATTTGCATCCTGTAGCTCTAACTCCAAAAAGTTCTGGGATACTGTAAAGTCCATGGAGAACAAGAGCACCTCCTCCCAGCTGCCCACTGCACTGAGGCTAGGTAACACGGTCACCACCGATAAATCCGTGATAATCGAAGACTTCAACAAGCATTTCTCAATGGCTGGCCATGCCTTCCTCCTGGCGACTCCAACCTTGGCCAACAGCCCCGCCCCCCCCGCTGCTACTCGCCCAAGCCTCCCCAGCTTCTCCTTTACCCAAATCCAGATAGCAGATGTTCTGAAAGAGCTGGAAAACCTGGACCCATACAAATCAGCTGGGCTTGACAATCTGGACCCCCTATTTCTGAAACTGTCCGCCGCCATTGTCGCACCCCCTATTACCAGCCTGTTCAACCTCTCCTTCGTATCATCTGAGATCCCCAAGGATTGGAAAGCTGCCGCGGTCATCCCCCTCTTCAAAGGGGGAGACACCCTGGACCCAAACTGTTACAGACCTATATCCATCCTGCCCTGCCTATCTAAGGTCTTCGAAAGCCAAGTCAACAAACAGATCACTGACCATCTCGAATCCCACCGTACCTTCTCCGCTGTGCAATCCGGTTTCCGAGCCGGTCACGGGTGCACCTCAGCCACGCTCAAGGTACTAAACGATATCATAACCGCCATCGATAAAAGACATTACTGTGCAGCCGTCTTCATCGACCTGGCCAAGGCTTTCGACTCTGTCAATCACCATATTCTTATCGGCAGACTCAGTAGCCTCGGTTTTTCTAATGACTGCCTTGCCTGGTTCACCAACTACTTTGCAGACAGAGTTCAGTGTGTCAAATCGGAGGGCATGTTGTCCGGTCCTCTGGCAGTCTCTATGGGGGTACCACAGGGTTCAATTCTCGGGCCGACTCTTTTCTCTGTATACATCAATGATGTTGCTCTTGCTGCGGGCGATTCCCTGATCCACCTCTACGCAGACGACACCATTCTATATACTTCCGGCCCTTCCTTGGACACTGTGCTATCTAACCTCCAAACGAGCTTCAATGCCATACAACACTCCTTCCGTGGCCTCCAACTGCTCTTAAACGCTAGTAAAACCAAATGCATGCTTTTCAACCGTTCGCTGCCTGCACCCGCACGCCCGACTAGCATCACCACCCTGGACGGTTCCGACCTAGAATATGTGGACATCTATAAGTACCTAGGTGTCTGGCTAGACTGCAAACTCTCCTTCCAGACTCATATCAAACATCTCCAATCCAAAATCAAATCAAGAATCGGCTTTCTATTCCGCAACAAAGCCTCCTTCACTCACGCCGCCAAACTTACCCTAGTAAAACTGACTATCCTACCGATCCTCGACTTCGGCGATGTCATCTACAAAATAGCTTCCAATACTCTACTCAGCAAACTGGATGCAGTTTATCACAGTGCCATTCGTTTTGTTACTAAAGCACCTTATACGACCCACCACTGCGACCTGTATGCCCTAGTCGGCTGGCCCTCGCTACATGTTCGTCGTCAGACCCACTGGCTCCAGGTCATCTACAAGGCTATGCTAGGTAAAGTGCCGCCTTATCTCAGTTCACTGGTCACGATGGCTACACCCACCCGCAGCACGCGCTCCAGCAGGTGTATCTCACTGATCATCCCTAAAGCCAAAACCTCATTTGGACGCCTTTCCTTCCAGTTCTCTGCTGCCTGCAACTGGAACGAATTGCAAAAATCTCTGAAGTTGGAGACTTTTATCTCCCTCAACAACTTTAAAAATCTGCTATCCGAGCAGCTAACCGATCGCTGCAGCTGTACATAGTCCATCTGTAAACTACCCACCCAATTTACCTACCTCACCCCCCATACTGCTTTTATTTATTTACTTTTCTGCTCTTTGCACACCAGTATCTCTTCTTGCACATGATCATCTGATGATTTATCACTCCAGTGTTAATCTGCTAAATTGTAATTATTCGATTTATTGCCTACCTCATGCCTTTTGCACACATTGTATATAGATTCTCTTTTTTTTCTACCATGTTATTGACTTGTTTATTGTTTACTCCATGTGTAACTCTGTGTTGTCTGTTCACACTGCTATGCTTTATCTTGGCCAGGTCGCAGTTGCAAATGAGAACTTGTTCTCAACTAGCCTACCTGGTTAAATAAAGGTGAAATAAATAAAAAATGTTCCATGTATATAATATTAGGTTTTGGGTGAACATCTGAAAGGGAGCAAATACTTTTTCACGGTACTGCGCGCACACACACACACACACACACACACACACACACACACACACACACACACACACACACACACACACACACACACACACACACACACACACACACACACACACACACACACACACACACACACACACCGTGCCTTCATAACAGAAGGAAGCCGTCAATTGATTTAATGTTGCCATTGTTTAGCCTATACGCAATCACTGTCTACTCCCTGTGAATGAAGAGTCATCTCACACGCACACTCCCCCTGCAACCTTTCTTTTCCCCCCCCCACCATTCCGTGCTCTCTCTATTCCTCCAACCCACATCCCTCTGGAGCAATTCCAACCACATTACATCACCCTTAACACTCTCCCGGTCAACAGACAGAGGAAAGTAAAGGAAGGTCAGGAAAACAAGGTAAAGGAACCCATTCCCTGTAACATCTGTCCACATGGAGCATTTCAAAATCACTGCTTCTTTTTGTCTGCTGCCCTTGACGTGGATTAAACTCAGATAGCATGCGGGCTAATTGTTGTAACACCCTGACTCTCTATAGATGACCTCAGAGTACAGTGGGAAAGACAACAGAGGGGCGGAGATAGAAGCCAAGAGACAGAGGTTGTACAAGAAAGAGTGAAAAGAGAAAAAGAGGAAGGCTCTGAATGGGTCGGCGTGGAGGTGGGGGGGGGGGGGGGGCCTGCTTGTGTTGTTTCAGCCCACTCTGGAGCAGCCAGGCCAGTGCTGCGCTTGTTTCCCTTCTCCCTCCAATCCAAATGGAATGACTCAACCAGGGCTGGCCCTCGCCGGCACTCCAGGGCCCCGCAATAACTCAACCCTGAGAGGTTTGCCGGGATTGGTAGCCAGTGATCTCATTCTGCCATGGCGTAAACACTCAGGTGGGGCCAAGCTGAAAACCTCGTTGCATGCTGGGACAGGGTCTCGCCCCCCCCCCCAACTCATAGTTTGAGGGTCATCTGCAGGGCACAGCCAACCCCAAATGTATTGAGATGGGATGGGGAAAGTTAATGAAACTTTATTCTTTTGAGTTTGCTCGGTGCTTAACATTGCTTTTTTTTCCATTTCTTTTTCAAGGCATTCTTCCCGAAAGGTTGGCCAGAAGGAAAGGGACGTGAAAGGTTGGCCAGAAGGAAAGGGACGTGAAAGGTTGGCCAGAAGGAAAGGGGACGTGAAAGGTTGGCTAGAAGGAAAGGGACGTGAAAGGTTGGCCAGAAGGAAAGGGACGTGAAAGGTTGGCCAGAAGGAAAGGGACGTGAAAGGTTGGCTAGAAGGAAAGGGACGTGAAAGGTTGGCTAGAAGGAAAGGGACGTGAAAGGTTGGCTAGAAGGAAAGGGGACGTGAAAGGTTGGCTAGAAGGAAAGGGACGTGAAAGGTTGGCTAGAAGGAAAGGGACGTGAAAGGTTGGCTAGAAGGAAAGGGACGTGAAAGGTTGGCTAGAAGGAAAGGGGACGTGAAAGGTTGGCTAGAAGGAAAGGGACGTGAAAGGTTGGCTAGAAGGAAAGGGACGTGAAAGGTTGGCTAGAAGGAAAGGGATGTGAAAGGTTGGCTAGAAGGAAAGGGACGTGAAAGGTTGGCTAGAAGGAAAGGGACGTGAAAGGTTGGCCAGAAGGAAAGGGACGTG
The DNA here is from genome assembly GCF_045679555.1 of Salvelinus alpinus. Classification (NCBI taxonomy): domain Eukaryota; kingdom Metazoa; phylum Chordata; class Actinopteri; order Salmoniformes; family Salmonidae; genus Salvelinus; species Salvelinus alpinus. Next base: position 45,233,831 of record NC_092103.1, on the reverse strand, counting down.
AAAGGTTGGCTAGAAGGAAAGGGACGTGAAAGGTTGGCTAGAAGGAAAGGGACGTGAAAGGTTGGCTAGAAGGAAAGGGACGTGAAAGGTTGGCTAGAAGGAAAGGGACGTGAAAGGTTGGCTAGAAGGAAAGGGACGTGAAGGGTTGGCTAGAAGGAAAGGGACGTGAAAGGTTGGCTAGAAGGAAAGGGACGTGAAAGGTTGGCTAGAAGGAAAGGGACGTGAAAGGTTGGCTAGAAGGAAAGGGACGTGAAAGGTTGGCTAGAAGGAAAGGGACGTGAAAGGTTGGCTAGAAGGAAAGGGACGTGAAAGGTTGGCCAGAAGGAAAGGGACGTGAAAGGTTGGCTAGAAGGAAAGGGACGTGAAAGGTTGGCTAGAAGGAAAGGGACGTGAAAGGTTGGCTAGAAGGAAAGGGACGTGAAAGGTTGGCTAGAAGGAAAGGGACGTGAAAGGTTGGCTAGAAGGAAAGGGACGTGAAGGGTTGGTCAGAAGGAAAGGGACGTGAAAGGTTGGCCAGAAGGAAAGGGACGTGAAAGGTTGGCTAGAAGGAAAGGGACGTGAAAGGTTGGCCAGAAGGAAAGGGACGTGAAAGGTTGGCCAGAAGGAAAGGGACGTGAAAGGTTGGCTAGAAGGAAAGGGACGTGAAAGGTTGGCCAGAAGGAAAGGGACGTGAAAGGTTGGCCAGAAGGAAAGGGACGTGAAAGGTTGGCTAGAAGGAAAGGGACGTGAAAGGTTGGCTAGAAGGAAAGGGACGTGAAAGGTTGGCCAGAAGGAAAGGGACGTGAAAGGTTGGCCAGAAGGAAAGGGACGTGAAAGGTTGGCTAGAAGGAAAGGGACGTGAAAGGTTGGCTAGAAGGAAAGGGACGTGAAAGGTTGGCTAGAAGGAAAGGGACGTGAAAGGTTGGCTAGAAGGAAAGGGACGTGAAAGGTTGGCTAGAAGGAAAGGGACGTGAAAGGTTGGCCAGAAGGAAAGGGACGTGAAAGGTTGGCCAGAAGGAAAGGGATGTGAAAGGTTGGCTAGAAGGAAAGGGGACGTGAAAGGTTGGCTAGAAGGAAAGGGACGTGAAAGGTTGGCTAGAAGGAAAGGGACGTGAAAGGTTGGCTAGAAGGAAAGGGGACGTGAAAGGTTGGCTAGAAGGAAAGGGACGTGAAAGGTTGGCTAGAAGGAAAGGGGACGTGAAAGGTTGGCTAGAAGGAAAGGGGACGTGAAAGGTTGGCCAGAAGGAAAGGGGACGTGAAAGGTTGGCTAGAAGGAAAGGGGACGTGAAAGGTTGGCCAGAAGGAAAGGGATGTGAAAGGTTGGCCAGAAGGAAAGGGGACGTGAAAGGTTGGCTAGAAGGAAAGGGACGTGAAAGGTTGGCTAGAAGGAAAGGGACGTGAAAGGTTGGCTAGAAGGAAAGGGACGTGAAAGGTTGGCCAGAAGGAAAGGGACGTGAAAGGTTGGTCAGAAGGAAAGGGACGTGAAAGGTTGGCCAGAAGGAAAGGGACGTGAAAGGTTGGCTAGAAGGAAAGGGACGTGAAAGGTTGGCTAGAAGGAAAGGGACGTGAAAGGTTGGCTAGAAGGAAAGGGACGTGAAAGGTTGGCTAGAAGGAAAGGGACGTGAAGGGTTGGTCAGAAGGAAAGGGACGTGAAAGGTTGGCCAGAAGGAAAGGGACGTGAAAGGTTGGCTAGAAGGAAAGGGGACGTGAAAGGTTGGCTAGAAGGAAAGGGGACGTGAAAGGTTGGCTAGAAGGAAAGGGACGTGAAAGGTTGGCTAGAAGGAAAGGGACGTGAAAGGTTGGCTAGAAGGAAAGGGACGTGAAAGGTTGGCTAGAAGGAAAGGGACGTGAAAGGTTGGCTAGAAGGAAAGGGGACGTGAAAGGTTGGCTAGAAGGAAAGGGATGTGAAAGGTTGGCTAGAAGGAAAGGGACGTGAAAGGTTGGCCAGAAGGAAAGGGACGTGAAAGGTTGGCTAGAAGGAAAGGGACGTGAAAGGTTGGCTAGAAGGAAAGGGACGTGAAAGGTTGGCTAGAAGGAAAGGGACGTGAAAGGTTGGCTAGAAGGAAAGGGACGTGAAAGGTTGGCTAGAAGGAAAGGGACGTGAAAGGTTGGCTAGAAGGAAAGGGGACGTGAAAGGTTGGCCAGAAGGAAAGGGACGTGAAAGGTTGGCTAGAAGGAAAGGGACGTGAAAGGTTGGCTAGAAGGAAAGGGACGTGAAAGGTTGGCCAGAAGGAAAGGGACGTGAAGGGTTGGCCAGAAGGAAAGGGACGTGAAAGGTTGGCTAGAAGGAAAGGGGACGTGAAAGGTTGGCCAGAAGGAAAGGGACGTGAAAGGTTGGCCAGAAGGAAAGGGACGTGAAAGGTTGGCTAGAAGGAAAGGGACGTGAAAGGTTGGCCAGAAGGAAAGGGACGTGAAGGGTTGGCCAGAAGGAAAGGGACGTGAAAGGTTGGCCAGAAGGAAAGGGACGTGAAAGGTTGGCCAGAAGGAAAGGGACGTGAAAGGTTGGCTAGAAGGAAAGGGACGTGAAGGGTTGGTCAGAAGGAAAGGGACGTGAAAGGTTGGCCAGAAGGAAAGGGGCGTGAAAGGTTGGCTAGAAGGAAAGGGACGTGAAGGGTTGGCTAGAAGGAAAGGGACGTGAAAGGTTGGCTAGAAGGAAAGGGACGTGAAAGGTTGGCTAGAAGGAAAGGGACGTGAAGGGTTGGTCAGAAGGAAAGGGACGTGAAAGGTTGGCCAGAAGGAAAGGGGCGTGAAAGGTTGGCTAGAAGGAAAGGGACGTGAAGGGTTGGCCAGAAGGAAAGGGACGTGAAAGGTTGGCCAGAAGGAAAGGGACGTGAAAGGTTGGCTAGAAGGAAAGGGACGTGAAAGGTTGGCCAGAAGGAAAGGGACGTGAAAGGTTGGCCAGAAGGAAAGGGACGTGAAAGGTTGGCTAGAAGGAAAGGGACGTGAAGGGTTGGCCAGAAGGAAAGGGACGTGAAAGGTTGGCCAGAAGGAAAGGGACGTGAAAGGTTGGCTAGAAGGAAAGGGACGTGAAAGGTTGGCCAGAAGGAAAGGGACGTGAAAGGTTGGCTAGAAGGAAAGGGGACGTGAAAGGTTGGCTAGAAGGAAAGGGACGTGAAAGGTTGGTCAGAAGGAAAGGGACGTGAAGGGTTGGCCAGAAGGAAAGGAATGTGCGTACAAGGCTCTAAAACCCAATAGTATTTCAACGGACGACACACAAACACAGATATACACACACACAGGTCTTACCTGCTAGGTCTTCCTTGGATGAAGCCATGCGCGGGGAGCCGTGCATAGGTTCGATCTTCAGAGAAAGCCTGCAACAACACAACCATGTGGTCAGCAACCGGAGGACACTCACTATTCATATACCTCAAATCCACTGCTTGACTCACTCACCATACCTTGTGACATCATAGCTTGTGACATCATACCTTGTGACATCATACTGTGTGAAATCATACCTTGTGAAATCATACCTTGTGAAATCATACCTTGAGAAATCATAGCTTGTGAAATCAAAGCTTGTGATATCAAAGCTTGTGAAATCATAGCTTGTGAAATCATAGCTTGTGATATCATACCTTGTGATATCATAGCTTGTGATATCATAGCTTGTGATATCATAGCTTGTGATATCATAGCTTGTGATATCATACCTTGTGATATCATAGCTTGTGATATCATAGCTTTTGAATGAGCCCTATTTATAAGCCCATAGCAATGGATAACAATGTCTCCCTTTTTAGTAGGAGTATTGATTTAATACGTGTGACAGAAATCCTTGCCAGGGGGAAATGGATGGTAAAAGTCAAAGCAAAGCTTGTGTTTTATTCTATTATACAAATCTGAAAACAAATGAAATGTTTGGAGTTTGCTATAAAAAAACTAAACAAGTAGTGTCTCTGTCAGAAGAAAACCCTCTTTGCCACATGTGAAGCCTGTAACTGTGACGGGACGCTTCAATTAAATGTTTTGATCAAGTGACCTCAACAAAAAAAGTTGATCCTATCACTTCTGGAAATTGATTTTATATACGACGCACAGAGGGTACTTAATCTTCATACTACCAACATATTTTTACATACATGAAATACTAAAACTGGGGTCATTTTGACCCCAAAAAGAAACTATTGGAAAAAGCAACAATCATAGAAGAATATAAACTTGATTCTTATCAAAACATCATGAGATATATAAATAAATAAAACGATTTAGCAAAATTATTGTTAATTAGCATATTCTGTAAAACAAACAAATGTTTACTTTAATGTGCAGAAAGTACAATACACAGTATCATTTAGTTTTTAGAATTTTGAAGTAAATACTAATTTGGTCATATTTCCAGCAATATTTGAAATACACAAAAAGTGATTCAATGCATTGATCCTGGGAGACAATGACCAAAAATATGGCTTAGTTTTCTTTATTTACTTAACCCACTAGTGAAACAATGGGATTGTTAGGTTAGATTACTTGTTAGATATTACTGCACGGTCGGAACTAGAAGCACAAGCATTTCGCTACACTCGCATTAACATCTGCTAACCATGTGTATGTGACAAATAAAAGTCGATTTGATTTGATTGGTAGGGTCTATGGCAGGATGGCTCAAAAATCATGCCCAAATAATCCTCAAAGTCACTTTAAACCAAATGTTATAGCAATACAAATACCATAACAAGTTGCACATATAGATTATTGGAGGACATTATAGGAAATCTGGTATTTATATAATATTTCCTGTAGAATAATATTTTTTTTCTGGGAATACCCACCAATACAGCACAATGTATACATTAAGGGTAGCTGGTTTCTGGATTATAAATCTACCAAGTATTCATACCACTGACTGACTTTTATGAGCGGTTTTGACTGTAACTAAGCATATCTGTAAGGTCATCTTTTATTTTGTACACAGCGATAACCAGTTATAACCAGTTATAACCATAGACGAGTAGATAAGACGCGCCACCTCTTCAGGTGATCTGTCTAACTGGTCAACAGCACTGATACAGGTTCCCCTCCACCCTGGGGTGGCATGGATAGGTTATCACGTCTCCAGAGAAACCTTGATTCAAATAAAGGTCCTATTTATCAAATGACTGTAGGCGGAATTAGGTGTTTTTGTCTGCTATTAAAATGACGCCAAAGGACTTGCATTTTTTTTTTTTTTTAAGTCCATATTGATACAGAAACACAATACTAATATTTAGATTTGTGAAGAAGTTGATTGACAAAGTAATGAACAATTTGAATAAACCACCTTTGGGCTATGATAATAAAAATTAAAAATATGACTCTGGGGTCAAAATGACCCAGGTCGGTAGTATGAGGGTTAACATGTTCACTCGGTGGGTATACAGAAGATCATTTGCTACCAATCCTATATATCCACTTGGGAGGTGTTTAAAGGACTTCCTGAGCCATTAGACCATGTTAGGGTTCTATCACAGGTAACAGCAGCATAACAAAGCTAGAGGGGAAATGGCGTAAACATTGCTGCTTTTGACTCCCCTTTCGGGCGATTTACAAAATGTTCCACAGTGGTTCAAGATACATTACCCTTCGTCATAGCTGGAGCTAAACGCTCCCTCACAGGGGTAAATGGAAGAACGAAACGCTCCCTCACAGGGGTAAATGGTAGAACTAAACACTCCCTCACAGGGGTAAATGGCAGAACTAAACACTCCCTCACAGGGGTAAATGGTAGAACTAAACGCTCCCTCACAGGGGTAAATGGTAGAACTAAACGCTCCCTCACAGGGGTAAATGGTAGAACTAAACCCTCCCTCACAGGGGTAAATGGTAGCCCAAAACATTCCCTCACAGGGGTAAATGGTAGAACTAAACGCTCCTTCACAGGGGTAAATGGTAGAACTAAACGCTCCCTCACAGGGGTAAATGGTAGAACTAAACACTCCCTCACAGGGGTAAATGGTAGAACTAAACACTCCCTCACAGGGGTAAATGGTAGAACTAAACACTCCCTCACAGGGGTAAATGGTAGAACTAAAAGCTCCCCCACAGGGGTAAATGGTAGAACTAAAAGCTCCCCCACAGGGGTAAATGGTAGAACTAAACGCTCCCTCACAGGGGTAAATGGTAGCCCAAAACACTCCCTCACAGGGGTAAATGGTAGAACTAAACGCTCCTTCACAGGGGTAAATGGTAGAACTAAACGCTCCCTCACAGGGGTAAATGGTAGAACTAAACACTCCCTCACAGGGGTAAATGGTAGAACTAAACACTCCCTCACAGGGGTAAATGGTAGAACTAAACACTCCCTCACAGGGGTAAATGGTAGAACTAAAAGCTCCCCCACAGGGGTAAATGGTAGAACTAAACACTCCCTCACAGGGGTAAATGGTAGAACTAAACACTCCCCCACAGGGGTAAATGGTAGAACTAAACACTCCCTCACAGGGGTAAATGGTAGAACTAAACACTCCCTCACAGGGGTAAATGGTTGAACTAAAAGCTCCCCCACAGGGGTAAATGGTAGAACTAAAAGCACATGTCAAGGGAATTCAATGATGATCGTATGGCAAGCAAAGCATAAACACCTTGATAGGAAGGCCTGAGGGGCACAACTCAGATGTTTGTCGGACAGAAGATATCGAGATGGACAGTCAGTCTATGTCGTGGGTATAAATAACAACACGTGTAGCCAACCCGTGGTTGAGCGGTGACACCACAGGCTCTTCTGTTACAACGCACCGACCTAGCCAAAGGGTGCACCGGAAACTAAATTCAGAGCTTTCCACCGCATATCTGACGTTTACAACTCTACTAGATTATCACTACTGTCCTCATTGTAATCGGATCAAAATGCATTCTTTGAGTTGGTTTCTGCCAACCTGGAATGGTGTTGATATTGATAGGTCCAGAAATACAGATAAATAACTGTTAGTGCAGATGAATTCCTGGTTAGGGACATTTCAGTGAAGAACTAATAGTAACACGGGTTCAAATGAGGAAGGTTTGAAAAAGCAGCTCTTAAAAAGGAACAATCATTTTTTTGGGCTTATAAATTAAAATGATACAGTACGTACCCATTGGTTCTTGAAGAATATAACTTATGAGTTCAACTGTCGTACCCCATCAGAAGGTAAAATATAAGCTTGTTATCAAGTAAATGTAAACAAACAACGTATAGGGTCAAAACATTGTTAAAACTAAAATGTTGATCTCAAGGATGGTCAGTCCTTGCATTCATACCTCTATCCATGAATTTGAGAGTGGTGACATTTCTCCGGTCCCATCCCTCAGCTTTTAACCCGGAACAATGGCGGGGAGGGCTTTGTTATCGTTTCAACTGCTGATTGGCGCTTTATAAATCACACAAATATCAAAACTATCCATGCAGTTTCTGCCGGAGTAAACAGTACATTTCTGACAACAAATGCATTTGTATATATTAAATAAAACCAAAACAAAGCATGCTGATAACAGACAAAGACTAAATGACAGACAAACACTAACTGACAAACACTAACTAACTAAAGTCTTTGTCTGTCAGTCTGTCAGTCAGTTAGACTAACTGACAGACAGACTAACTGACAGACAGACTAAATAACAAAGACTAACTGATAGACTAAATAACAGACAAAGACTAACAGACAGACTAAATAACAGACAAAGACCAACTGAGAGACAGACTAAATAACAGACAAAGACTAACTGAGAGACAGACTAAATAACAGACAAAGACCAACTGACAGACTAAATAACAGACAAAGACCAACTGACAGACTAAATAACAGACACAGACTAACTGACAGACTAAACAACAGACAAAGACCAACTGACAGACAGACTAAATAACAGACAAAGACTAACTGAGAGACAGACTAAATAACAGACAAAGACCAACTGACAGACTAAATAACAGACAAAGACCAACTGACAGACTAAATAACAGACAAAGACTAACTGAGAGACAGACTAAATAACAGACAAAGACCAACTGACAGACAGACTAAATAACAGACAAAGACCAACTGACAGACTAAATAACAGACAAAGACTAACTGAGAGACAGACTAAATAACAGACAAAGACCAACTGACAGACAGACTAAATAACAGACAAAGACTAACTGACAGACAGACTAAATAACAGACAAAGACTAACTGACAGACTAAACAACAGACAAAGACTAACTGACAGACAGACTAAATAACAGACAAAGACTAACTGACAGACTAAATAACAGACAAAGACCAACTGAGAGACAGACTAAACAACAGACAAAGACCAACTGACAGACTAAACAACAGACAAAGACTAACTGACAGACTAAACAACAGACAAAGACTAACTGACAGACTAAACAACAGACAAAGACCAACTGACAGACTAAACAACAGACAAAGACCAACTGACAGACTAAACAACAGACAAAGACTAACTGACAGACTAAACAGCAGACAAAGACTAACTGACAGACTAAATAACAGACAAAGACCAACTGACAGACTAAACAACAGACAAAGACTAACTGACAGACTAAACAACAGACAAAGACCAACTGACAGACTAAACAACAGACAAAGACCAACTGACAGACTAAACAACAGACAAAGACCAACTGACAGACTAAACAACAGACAAAGACCAACTGACAGACTAAACAACAGACAAAGACCAACTGACAGACTAAACAACAGACAAAGACCAACTGACAGACTAAACAACAGACAAAGACTAACTGACAGACAGACTAAACAACAGACAAAGACCAACTGACAGACAGACTAAATAACAGACAAAGACCAACTGACAGACTAAATAACAGACAAAGACTAACTGACAGACAGACTAAATAACAGACAAAGACTAACTGACAGACTAAATAACAGACAAACCCCAACTGACAGACTAAATAACAGACAAAGACTAACTGACAGACTAAATAACAGACAAAGACCAACTGACAGACAGACTAAATAACAGACAAAGACTAACTGACAGACTAAATAACAGACAAAGACCAACTGACAGACTAAATAACAGACAAAGACTAACTGACAGACTAAATAACAGACAAAGACCAACTGACTGACAGACTAAACAACAGACAAAGACTAACTGACAGACAGACTAAATAACAGACAAAGACCAACTGACAGACTAAATAACAGACAAAGACTAACAGACAGACTAAATAACAGACAAAGACCAACTGACAGACTAAATAACAGACAAAGACCAACTGACAGACTAAATAACAGACAAAGACCAACTGACTGACAGACTAAACAACAGACAAAGACTAACTGACAGACAGACTAAATAACAGACAAAGACCAACTGACAGACAGACTAAATAACAGACAAAGACTAACTGACAGACAGACTAAATAACAGACAAAGACTAACTGACAGACAGACTAAATAACAGACAAAGACCAACTGACAGACAGACTAAATAACAGACAAAGACTAACTGACAGACAGACTAAATAACAGACAAAGACTAACTGAGAGACAGACTAAATAACAGACAAAGACCAACTGACAGACTAAATAACAGACAAAGACCAACTGACAGACTAAATAACAGACAAAGACTAACTGAGAGACAGACTAAATAACAGACAAAGACCAACTGACAGACAGACTAAATAACAGACAAAGACCAACTGACAGACTAAATAACAGACAAAGACTAACTGACAGACTAAATAACAGACAAAGACCAACTGACAGACAGACTAAATAACAGACAAAGACTAACTGACAGACTAAATAACAGACAAAGACCAACTGACAGACTAAATAACAGACAAAGACTAACTGACAGACTAAATAACAGACAAAGACCAACTGACTGACAGACTAAACAACAGACAAAGACTAACTGACAGACAGACTAAATAACAGACAAAGACCAACTGACAGACTAAATAACAGACAAAGACTAACAGACAGACTAAATAACAGACAAAGACCAACTGACAGACTAAATAACAGACAAAGACCAACTGACAGACTAAATAACAGACAAAGACCAACTGACTGACAGACTAAATAACAGACAAAGACCAACTGACAGACAGACTAAATAACAGACAAAGACTAACTGACAGACAGACTAAATAACAGACAAAGACTAACTGACAGACAGACTAAATAACAGACAAAGACCAACTGACAGACAGACTAAATAACAGACAAAGACTAACTGACAGACAGACTAAATAACAGACAAAGACTAACTGAGAGACAGACTAAATAACAGACAAAGACCAACTGACAGACTAAATAACAGACAAAGACCAACTGACAGACTAAATAACAGACAAAGACTAACTGAGAGACAGACTAAATAACAGACAAAGACCAACTGACAGACAGACTAAATAACAGACAAAGACCAACTGACAGACTAAATAACAGACAAAGACTAACTGAGAGACAGACTAAATAACAGACAAAGACCAACTGACAGACAGACTAAATAACAGACAAAGACCAACTGACAGACTAAATAACAGACAAAGACTAACTGACAGACAGACTAAATAACAGACAAAGACTAACTGACAGACTAAACAACAGACAAAGACTAACTGACAGACAGACTAAATAACAGACAAAGACTAACTGACAGACTAAATAACAGACAAAGACCAACTGAGAGACAGACTAAACAACAGACAAAGACCAACTGACAGACTAAACAACAGACAAAGACTAACTGACAGACTAAACAACAGACAAAGACTAACTGACAGACTAAATAACAGACAAAGACCAACTGAGAGACAGACTAAACAACAGACAAAGACCAACTGACAGACTAAACAACAGACAAAGACCAACTGACAGACTAAACAACAGACAAAGACTAACTGACAGACTAAACAGCAGACAAAGACTAACTGACAGACTAAATAACAGACAAAGACCAACTGACAGACTAAACAACAGACAAAGACTAACTGACAGACTAAACAACAGACAAAGACCAACTGACAGACTAAACAACAGACAAAGACCAACTGACAGACTAAACAACAGACAAAGACCAACTGACAGACTAAACAACAGACAAAGACCAACTGACAGACTAAACAACAGACAAAGACCAACTGACAGACTAAACAACAGACAAAGACTAACTGACAGACAGACTAAACAACAGACAAAGACCAACTGACAGACAGACTAAATAACAGACAAAGACCAACTGACAGACTAAATAACAGACAAAGACTAACTGACAGACAGACTAAATAACAGACAAAGACTAACTGACAGACTAAATAACAGACAAACCCCAACTGACAGACTAAATAACAGACAAAGACTAACTGACAGACTAAATAACAGACAAAGACCAACTGACAGACAGACTAAATAACAGACAAAGACTAACTGACAGACTAAATAACAGACAAAGACCAACTGACAGACTAAATAACAGACAAAGACTAACTGACAGACTAAATAACAGACAAAGACCAACTGACTGACAGACTAAACAACAGACAAAGACTAACTGACAGACAGACTAAATAACAGACAAAGACCAACTGACAGACTAAATAACAGACAAAGACTAACAGACAGACTAAATAACAGACAAAGACCAACTGACAGACTAAATAACAGACAAAGACCAACTGACAGACTAAATAACAGACAAAGACCAACTGACTGACAGACTAAACAACAGACAAAGACTAACTGACAGACAGACTAAATAACAGACAAAGACCAACTGACAGACAGACTAAATAACAGACAAAGACTAACTGACAGACAGACTAAATAACAGACAAAGACCAACTGACAGACAGACTAAATAACAGACAAAGACTAACTGACAGACAGACTAAATAAGACAAAGACCAACTGACAGACAGACTAAATAACAGACAAAGACTAACTGACAGACAGACTAAATAACAGACAAAGACCAACTGACAGACTAAATAACAGACAAAGACCAACTGACAGACTAAATAACAGACAAAGACTAACTGACAGACAGACTAAATAACAGACAAAGACCAACTGACAGACTAAACAACAGACAAAGACTAACTACTGTATTGTCAAGGTTTAACCCCAAAAACTATCTTCAAAAAGTATTTTGGGCTGACTGAAGAACTCATAACTCACTGGATGTAGTTTTGTCAAAAGCACATATTCACACAAACACAAACACACAGTAATGTAATTAAACACGGGCGTGGGCGTATTACCGTAGGACCCAGCTCTTCTGGAAAATAAAATCATTTCAATCAGGTTGTTTTTGAAAGTGGGTCATGACGAATAGTTCAAAGGAATTCTCCTCCATAAAACATTGTATTATAGTTAATGCTCACAAAGTTGTGACGAACAACGCGTTGGGAAAATATTCAGGCCCCTTGACTTTTTCCACATTTTGTTACGTTACAAAATGTTATTCTAAAATTGATCAAATAGTATTTCCTCCCCTCAATCTACACACAATTCCCCATAATGACAAAGTAAAAACAGGTTTTGAGAAATGTTTGCAAATGTATAAAAAATAAATGAAATATCAAATTTTTGGACAAACCTACTCATTCAAGGGTTTTTCTTTCATTTTCACAGTCTGAACCAGACCACTGTAACCAGCCCTGGGTCCAGTCTGAACCAGACCACTGTAACCTGCCCTGAGTCCAGTCTGAACCAGACCACTGTAACCTGCCCTGGGTCCAGTCTGAACCAGACCACTGTAACCTGCCCTGGGTCCAGTCTGAACCAGACCACTGTAACCTGCCCTGTGTCCAGTCTGAACCAGACCACTGTAACCTGCCCTGGGTCCAGTCTGAACCAGACCACTGTAACCAGCCCTGGGTCCAGTCTGAACCAGACCACTGTAACCTGCCCTGGGTCCAGTCTGAACCAGACCACTGTAACCTGCCCTGGGTCCAGTCTGAACCAGACCACTGTAACCAGCCCTGGGTCCAGTCTGAACCAGACCACTGTAACCAGCCCTGGGTCCAGTCTGAACCAGACCACTGTAACCTGCCCTGGGTACAGTCTGAACCAGACCACTGTAACTTTCCAAAGGAAAGCAGACCCAGACAGTCTTTTTTCTCTCCCTCAGGATGGAAAGTTAAAATGCATTCAAAGAACAGACAGAGGGAGGGAGGGATGGAGGGAGGGATGGAAAGAAAGGGAGAGAGGGATGGAGAGAGGGAGGGAGGGTCCAGGTTGGTCAGTACTGAGGAAAGCAGCAGGCTGCGGGATGGAGAGAGGGAGGGAGGGTCCAGGTTGGTCAGTACTGAGGAAAGCAGCAGGCTGAGGGATGGAGAGAGGGAGGGAGGGTCCAGGTTGGTCAGTACTGAGGAAAGCAGCAGGCTGAGGGATGGAGAGAGGGAGGGAGGGTCCAGGTTGGTCAGTACTGAGGAAAGCAGCAGGCTGAGGGATGGAGAGAGGGAGGGAGGGTCCAGGTTGGTCAGTACTGAGGAAAGCAGCAGGCTGAGGGATGGAGAGAGGGTGGGAGGGTCCAGGTTGGTCAGTACTGAGGAAAGCAGCAGGCTGAGGGATGGAGAGAGGGAGGGAGGGTCCAGGTTGGTCAGTACTGAGGAAAGCAGCAGGCTGAGGGATGGAGAGAGGGAGGGAGGGTCCAGGTTGGTCAGTACTGAGGAAAGCAGCAGGCTGAGGGAAGGATGAAGGCATCTGGACAAAGGTCAAGGGCTCTCTCTTGCACTCCTTGTCTCTCTCTGGTTGCTAAGGGACTTTGAGGCTGAGTCGGGGTCACTTCACCTTGGAGGATCGCAGACAACCGTCACTATGGTTACCACATTGGAACCCCCTCCACCGGGTCCGGATGGTTACCACAACCGTCACCACGAAACTGCCGCCCCCCCCCAAACCCACCGGTCTCCTCCCCTCCCTCCCTCAATGTTTTGGAATGGGGCCATCCCGTTCTATCTGGCCCCCTTCATCCACTGTTCCAATTCCACCAACATCTCTCTCACACGCCAGGAGAGTGTCTGAAACCTCCCCAGGTCACACTTAACAGAAACATAGACAAGCTGTACTGCAGTGGTGGATATGGGAACCAGGTGTGTGTGTTTCCAACAGCTACGGAGGCAGAGTTAGAGGAAGCCGTGAAAGAAATAGAAGTCCCTTTAAAACAGTGGTGAAGCCTGCTACCGACACGGTGTTAAAACAGTGGTGAAGCCTGCTACCGACACGGTGTTAAAGCAGTGGTGAAGCCTGCTACTAACACGGTGTTAAAACAGTGAAGCCTGCTACCGACAAGGTGTTAAAACAGTGAAGCCTGCTACCGACACGGTGTTCAAACAGTGGTGAAGCCTGCTACTAACACGGTGTTAAAACAGTGGTGAAGCCTGAACCGACACGGTGTTAAAACAGTGAAGCCTGCTACCGACACGGTGTTAAAACAGTGGTGAAGCCTGCTACTAACACGGTGTTAAAACAGTGGTGAAGCCTGCTACTAACACGGTGTTAAAACAGTGGTGAAGCCTGAACCGACACGGTGTTAAAACAGTGAAGCCTGCTACCGACACGGTGTTAAAACAGTGGTGAAGCCTGCTACTAACACGGTGTTAAAACAGTGGTGAAGCCTGCTACCGACACGGTGTTAAAACAGTGGTGAAGCCTGCTACCGACACGGTGTTAAAACAGTGGTGAAGCCTGCTACTAACACGGTGTTAAAACAGTGGTGAAGCCTGCTACCGACACGGTGTTAAAACAGTGGTGAAGCCTGCTACCGACAAGGTGTTAAAACAGTGGTGAAGCCTGCTACTAACACGGTGTTAAAACAGTGGTGAAGCCTGCTACCGACACGGTGTTAAAACAGTGGTGAAGCCTGCTACTAACACGGTGTTAAAACAGTGGTGAAGCCTGCTACCGACAAGGTGTTAAAACAGTGGTGAAGCCTGCTACTAACACGGTGTTAAAACAGTGGTGAAGCCTGCTACTAACACGGTGTTAAAACAGTGGTGAAGCCTGCTACCGACAAGGTGTTAAAACAGTGGTGAAGCCTGCTACCGACAAGGTGTTCAAACAGTGAAGCCTGCTACCGACACTGTGTTATTTTACTGATCGACTGCTCGTCATACAGTGGCCTGAAGTTTTGTACCACTGGGCTTCTGATGTTTGTTTTATTGGCACTTCGAGCTGTGGTTCTATCCATGTTGGTTTGTCATATTGGCGCTGCCTGCGCTTCGAGCTGTGGTTCTATCCATGTTGGTTTGTCATATTGGCGCTGCCTGCGCTTCGAGCTGTGGTTCTATCCATGCGGGTTTTCAGTAATATCACTTCGAGCTGTGGTTCTATCCATGTTGGTTTGTCATATTGGCGCTGTCTGCGCTTCGAGCTGTGGTTCTATCCATGCGGGTTTTCAGTAATATCACTTCGAGCTGTGGTTCTATCCATGTTGGTTTTCAGTAATATCACTTCGAGCTGTGGTTCTATCCATGATAACCTCATGAAGGCTGAGAAACATTAACATGTCATAACCATATAATTGGAAAACAGGTCAATAGAAAGATTTATATTGTGTACTGTACACAGGAGACCATGGAAAAGGTTGTGGGAAACAAAATATTTTGATTAAAAAAAATACATATTCTGCTACACATAAAAAGTTCACGGCGCACCACAGCAAAAAAAACATTGGGAAAAAGAACATGAACCAGATGTGTTCCTTGCAGCAAAATACAGCTATATGCACCGTATACATCAAAAGGGGCAATCAGCTTTTTAAACAATAACAAAGCCAAATCCCGCCACTGTTTCTGTAAAAAGCTGAGAGATTGGGCTGGAAAATGTTAAAACACTAATTCATAGAGCCATGGATGCAAGGACTGACTTTCCCCACAATATCAACATTATATACTGAACAAAAATAAAACGTAATATGTAACAATTTCAATGATTTTACTGAGTTACAGTTCATATAAGGACATCTGTCAATTGAAATAAACTCATTAGGCCCTAATCTATGTATTTTATATAACTTGGCAGGGGTGCAGCAATGGGTGGGCCCAATGCATTCCCAGGCCCACCCTGGCTGGGGAGCCAGGCCCAGGCCCAGTCAATCAGAATTCGTTTTTCCCCACAAAAAGTCTTTATTACAGACAAAAATACTCCTCAGTTTCATTAGCTGTCCGGGTGGCTGGTCTCAGATGATCCCGCAGGTGAAGAAGCCAGATGTGGAGGTCCTGGGCTGGCGTGGTTACACATGGTCTGCGGTTGTGAGGACGGTTGGACGTACTGCCAAATTCTCTAAAACGATGTTGGAGGCAGCATTCAGTTATCTGGCAACAGCTCTGGTGGACATTTCTGCATTTTAGCATGCCAATTGCATGCTCCCTCAAAACTTGAGACATCTGTGGCATTGTGTTGGGTGACAAAACTGCACATTTTAAAATGGCCTTTTATTGTCCCCAGCACAAGGTGCACCTGTGTAATGATCATGCTGTTTAATTAGCTTCTTGATATGCCACATCTGTCAGGTGGATGGATTATCTTGGCAAAGGAGAAATGCTCACTAACAGGGATGTAAACTCATTTGTGCACAACATTTGATTTTTTTTTTTTTTTTGTGCGTATAGAAAATTTGGAGGATTTTTTATTTCAGCTCATGAAAAATTGGACCAACACTACATATTGCATTTATATTTATGTTCAGTATAGTTGTATATTTTGAGCCGTGCTCCTAAAAAAGTGTGCAAACGTGTTGTAGAATCTACACCCACAGCTTGCATTCTCCAGAGAAAAAAACAGTTTTAATGCAGTAGTTTGATGCTCTGAAATGCGATAATTTGAGTGACCTGTGAAGGAACATTTTATATTTGTGCTTTTCTAATAACCAATTCGACTGGGTTCATGCAAGTGACTGATTGATCATGCCTGGGAGGAATCCTCACCATCAGTATAAGCAATTTGGAAGTACGCCCAGAACATTGTTTTGAGAACGGAAAGGGATATCTCAGTTTCAAGGTCTCAGCTTGAGGAAAAGAGGCCTCGTGAGGTATTGGTCGGTCACATGCATGAACCAAAAGTTAATGATTAATTAATTATGAATAAATGTAAATCATGCAAATATAACTTGTCTGTGTAAGCAGTGTATAAGAGAACTAACGGGACTGCCCCGGCAGAGCTCCCGACCGACGTGTACTATAGTGCATTACGTTTGTTGGAACCTCTCCAGCTTGCTGATAATAAAGAATGATTCATTTAATATTGACGTCAGGTGTCCCTGGTGGTAATTTCAACGACAGACCCTTCAAAAGTTGCAACACAGAAAAATGGATAAAAGAACAACATAGCCGTAGGTAATAAATACTCTTCACATTAAAATAGTAATACTATTGCCATGTGTTTTTCATTGAGTCCATATTGCAAACAGACAGATATAAGGTTGTCATGACACCGCAATAGTAGCTCATGTTAGGATATGTGAAACAGCCCTCAGAATCTGAAGGCCAACAGATCTGCTGGGGTCCAAGCTGCTCTCAGAATCTGAAGGCCAACAGATCTGCTGGGGTCCAAGCTGCTCTCAGAATCTGAAAGCCAACAGATCTGCTGGGGTCCAAGCTGCTCTCAGAATCTGAAGGCCAACAGATCTGCTGGGGTCCAAGCTGCTCTCAGAATCTGAAGGCCAACAGACCTGCTGGGGTCCGTGTGCATTGTGCCCAGTGTTACATTTAACAAAAGTAACGTGTTAATTTACAATATTACTTTGCATTGTAACGCCTTATATAACACTCGTTATGTTATTTTGCGTTACTTTCACGATACATTCACTAGTTTCTCTTTTCATCTGTGCTTAAATTAGCCAAATACACTGAGTGAACAAAACATTAGGAACACCTGCACTTTCCATGACAGACTGACCAGGTGAAAGGTATGATCCCTTATTGATGTCACATTGATGTCAGTGTAGATGGAGGGGAGGAGAGAGGTTAAAGAAGGATTTTTAAACCTCGAGAAAATTGAGACATGGATTGTGTGTGTGTGTGCAATTCCGAGGGTGAATGGGCAAGACAAGATATGTAAGTGCCTTTGAACTGGGTATGGTAGTAGGTGCCAGGCGCACCGTTTACAGTGTGTCACTGCAATGCTGCTGGGGATTTCTCGCTCAACAGTTTCCCGTGTGTATTAAGAATGGTCCACCACCCAAAGGACATCCAGCCAACGGCAGGCCAGTGGTCGAAAACAGGTCATTGATGAAAGAGGACAGAGGAGGCAGACAATAATTTTAGTTAGTCAACTGACATAATAATAATAATAATGCAGGAAGCATTGGAGTCAACATGGGCCAGCATCCCTATGGAAGGCTTACAAAACCTAGTAGAGTCCATGCTCTGACGAATTAAGTCTGTTCTGAGGGCAAAAGGGGGTGCAACTCAATATTAGGAAGATTCTCCTAATGTTTTGTCCACTCAGTGTACACTGCAAGTCAAACATCTGTACAGATATCCTATCTTTCCATTCAAAATCTTTCTCTCGAACCGCCAGTTCTGGTTAGACCGCACGTACACGGACCCACATGTACACAAAGTAACTATTTTTATATTACCCAGTTTTAAAAAGTAACACGTTACATTACTAGTTACTCAACAACAAAAAAGCAATCCGATTACATAAGATGTTACTTTTGTAAAGACCCTAGCGGCCATATCAAAGTGTTGTGGCGTTTCGGGTGTACCATTGCAAGGTTCTTGAGCGAGAATCGAACTTGGCATCCTAAGGGCAATAGAGATAGACGTGTTACCACACGCTCCAGGGGGCTCTAATCAGTCTTATCAACGACAGGTTGGTTACAGTAGGAATGTAAGGCCTTTACAGCTCAAAGACACCTACCAAGAGAGAGTCTCTCAAAGCAAGCCGGACTTCATATTTAACTCACATCATCAGGAGTGCATATGAGGCTGAGCTCTGACGGTGACTTTTCTTTTCAACAGCTGTGAGATGACACAGCTGTTGAACTACGCTTGTTTTCTATGGCACGGGGATGAGGTTTATGCTCGCAATAATATTTATCTTTACTAGAAAACACGGCTGGGAGTAAAAAAAAAACGTTTCGTGACATGTGCTTTACATTTTCTCCACAAACATATCGTACTTAACTCAAATGTAGCGGGAGAGCGCTGTGCCTGGCGGGCGCCAATGTTAACGTACGCTGTCATCACCCTGGCGGAGGACATCTTCTCTTGGCTAATCACTAATGCCGGGGATCTAAACACCGTCCTCTAGTCTAATGAGCTGTAATCATTTAAAGCTGCCATCTGCAGTTGCTACATTACAAACACTATGTAGCCTCATAACATGGTTCAAACTATAATTTTGATATCATGTATGGTCAGTCCTTGCATCCATAGCTCTGTCTATGAATTTGAGAGTGGTTTCTCCAGCCTCATCAACAGCTTTTTACAGAAACAGGGGTGGGGGGGAAATGCTGTGTTATCGTTTAAACTTCTGATTGCCCCTTTAAATCATCCCTTTTGTATAGAGAGGAGCGGCGGCCTCTCCATCTCTTTGACGTCTAGAACAGAGAGTGAGACAGAGACTGTCATGCTAGATTGTCTACAGTGCAGTAGACCACAGTGAATGTTCACTAGTTTCATTTGTACAGTGTTCATATTCTGGACACTAGTTTTATTGTACAGTGTTCATATTCTGGACACTGGTTTCATTTGTACAGTGTTCATATTCTGGACACTAGTTTTATTGTACAGTGTTCATATTCTGGACACTAGTTTTATTGTACAGTGATCATATTCTGGACACTAGTTTCATTTGTACAGTGTTCATATTCTGGACACTAGTTTTATTGTACAGTGTTCATAATCTGGACACTAGTTTTATTGTACAGTGTTCATATTCTGGACACTAGTTTTATTGTACAGTGTTCATAATCTGGACACTAGTTTTATTGTACAGTACAGTGTTAGTGTTCTGGACACAAAGGGAGCAGAATATTGATTTAGAAACCTGGTTGTGTGGGGTTAGATTACTTCTCAGACCACTTTGTCATCATTACTGGGTCATGCCAACTCCTTCTGCCCAGGACACACTAATGTCATCACTTCTGAAAAACCAAACAATGGTCCCATACTACCCTAATAAAGGACTTGGAGATGAAGACTTCATAGTTCATAGTGATCACTTCATGGTGGTAAGAATTTCAATGAAACTGTCCCTTGTACTGCAGTCCTTCACGTAGTAACAGATCAAATCAAAGTTTATTTGTCACGTGCGCCAAATACAACAGGTGTAGACCTTACAGTGAAATGCTTACTTACAGGCTCTAACCAATAGTGCGAAAAAAAAGGTGTGTGTGTGGGTAAGTAAAGAAATAAAACAGTAAAAAGACATTTGAAAATAACAGTAGCAAGGCTATATACAGACACCGGTTAGTCAGGCTTATTGAGGTAGTATGTACATGTAGATATGGTTAAAGTGACTATGCATATATGATGAACAGAGAGTAGCAGTAGCGTAAAAAGAGGAGTTGGCGGGTGGTGGTTGGTGGTTGGTGGGACACAATGCAGATAGCCCAGTTAGCCAATGTGCGGGAGCACTGGTTGGTCTGGCCCAATTGAGGTAGTATGTAAATGAATGTGACTATGTGACTATGCATAAAGTGACTATGCATATAAGATAAACAGAGAGAAGCAGCAGCTAACATAGGCTTCAGTAGTTCAGATCCCACATGCTTTTTGTTACGGCTTTTCATTTTATGACGAAAATAAACCTAATCCTGCAACCCTCGAAGTAAATCCAATGTTATCAATGAAAACAATTTCCAGCAGGTTTTATTAGCCCTAATATTTACTAGCCTAATTAAAATGTCTGGAGGACACGTTGACGTTACACTGTGTTGATATAATTACAACAAATTCTGAGCGAGCAGACTGCCGACCACCGAAAAATTCAGTCGCAAAAAAAAGACTGGCTCCAAAACGAAACGATCCATAATATTCCATCTTGGGACTCCCCCGGTCAGTCCCAGCAGTGCATGTCTTTCACAGTTGAGCTCATGGAGCCCGGCTCCGGCTTTAAATCAAGCCCCCGTTAGAAGTGCTGCGCTTCCGGGCCCACGCTTGGTCGCGCTCCCTCAAGGCAGACTCTGTATCTACAACCTTGCCTGAAGAACTCATTAGAGCCACTGGAGGAATGAGCTCCCCTGTCATGATGCACAGCCCCCCCCCCGCGCGCGTGTGTGTGTGTGTGTGTGTGTGTGTGTGTGTGAGAAAGGTATGTTGGTGGGCGTGACGGGGGGGCGGACTCCCACTTACTTGAAGTTGTCGTCCTCTACGAACTTCTGAAGCTCCTCGATATAGCGCACGGACATTAAATACTTCTGAACGTGGGGGAGGGTCACCAGGTGATCTGTGAAGGGGGGAAGTGGTATGGGGGAGGGAGAGAGGGTAGCAGGAAGACAAAAAACAGACAGTAAGACCAGAGAGACCAAGAGAGAGACAGACAGTGAGAGAGAGACGGTTTGGAACACTTCATTGTCTTCCTCTTATGTGTTATTTGTTGAGCTACATTTACTGCAACACGGATAGCAGTATCTCCTCCTAACCCCTCCCATCGGCAACAGTCTCCTAACCCCTCCCATCGGCAACAGTCTCCTAACCCCTCCCATCGGCAACAGTCTCCTAACCCCTCCCATCGGCAACAGTCTCCTAACCCCTCCCATCGGCAACAGTCTCCTAATTCCTCTAATCAGCAGCACTCTACTTCTAACGCAAATTAACATCTGAGAAGTCTGGGTAATCCTTCCCCCGTTCTCTCCTCAAAGTCTGGTCCGAGTGAAGCAAATGGCTAGCGCCTAGCCGGCAGTACGTGAGAGACATGACGTGTAAGCTCTGGGGGCGAACACTGAGCGGTTTGGTTGTTGCATTTTAATGCTGTTACCAGCTGTCGTAGGGAGTTAAGGTTGTACATGTGTGCATTTCAGCCCCATGCGGTTGCCATCTTGTTCGGGCCCTGGGGAAGTTCTCGGAACCTCGCTGGCATTGGCCTTGCCGCTCATCTCTGTGTGCGTCGATGAGGGATTTACTTTATTTAAACCAACTCCGCTAACAATGCTGCCATGGCAGCGAGGCCAACTACAACTGGAATTAATAACCTGCCCTTCGTTTCACTGTGCTTGTTCTTTACTCTGCACAACATTTCATATACACTGTAAAAGTCTTATGCCAGGCCAGGATTTGATGGGCTTTCATAAACATTATTGCAACACTTTCAGGGTTCATGAGCTCAGTCTTGTTGCAGTAGAAGAGACATCTTGGATCTGAGATCTGATCCGCAGTTCCAATGTAGAAATGAGGAGTAAACATGTGCTTGCTCTTGCCAGTGTTGCCTAACTAAAAGTATCTTCAAAGCAGGCAAACTACAGATGATGTACATGCAAGGACAGCAGGACTACCATCATACAGGCTTGAGGGAACATTCATATCGTTTAACACTAGAACCCGCGCCTGGCCTTTCGGTCTATCAGTACCCTCTAGAGAATGTTGAGAAAGTTGCCGGGCGTTCCTTTAGCATATGCATCAGATATCAATATAAAAAAATAACAATAGTTATTTGTTTACATAGAGTCGAGGATATGTTTTGTATAATTCTACAAAGTCACAGAAAAAGCGTAGGCCTATAACTTAGTTTCGTTTCTATTATGATAAAAACATCACAGTGTAGTCCATTTGATCAACTTTACTTGTAGATTTGATTAGTAAGAGAGTTCTAGTAACTAATAAAGTCCAGTTACAGCTTCTTTTGACAAAGTAGAAACTAAAAAGATAATATAACCCGTCAGGTGTGCAGGTGAAATTATTTCCAGTATTCCTAAAGAGAAGCACCAGTGCATAAACAATTGTAAATTATGAATATCATAAATAAATATTTGTGGAAATATATTCATGACAAGATATAAAAAGTAATTTGTTGACTGTATCAGACACCATTGTGCTATTATACCCAGTGTCTTCACGAATTAATCAAATCTAGTCTTTCTTTACGCTTTTTGGGTCCACAGTCATCACACATCGTCGGCGCTTTGTGCGAGCAAGCCCCACAAACAAATTGGTTGTACTGCACACAGTTTTCATGAATTTTGAGAGTTATTTGACAAAGGTAAGTGTCATAGAAACTGCAGAACATGCTCTTTCAGCTACTATTTAGAAATCTAAATATTTGACTTTGAAGGAGGATTTGATAAAGTGATGCTCCTTTCCCTGCCTCTGTCAATTACAAGATGCCGCCCATCTCCTCATGTACAATTTGACAACTGCTAGGCCTAATATTGTCACTCACCAGATTGTCAATTTAATCTTGTCTATATATATATACAGTGGGGAGAACAAGTATTTGATACACTGCCGATTTTGCAGGTTTTCCTACTTACAAAGCATGTAGAGGTCTGTAATTTTTATCATAGGTACACTTCAACTGTGAGAGACGGAATCTAAAACAAAAATCCAGAAAATCACATTGTATGATTTTTAAGTAATTAATTTGCATTTTATTGCAAGACATAAGTATTTGATCACCTTCCAACCAGTAAGAATTCCGGCTCTCACAGACCTGTTAGTTTTTCTTTAAGAAGCCCTCCTGTTCTCCACTCATTACCTGTATTAACTGCACCTGTTTGAACTCGTTACCTGTATAAAAGACACCTGTCCACACACTCAATCAAACAGACTCCAACCTCTCCACAATGGCCAAGACCAGAGAGCTGTGTAAGGACATCAGGGATAAAATTGTAGACCTGCACAAGGCTGGGATGGGCTACAGGACAATAGGCAAGCAGCTTGGTGAGAAGGCAACAACTGTTGGCGCAATTATTAGAAAATGGAAGAAGTTCAAGATGACGGTCAATCATCCTCGGTCTGGGGCTCCATGCAAGATCTCACCTCGTGGGGCATCAATGATCATGAGGAAGGTGAGGGATCAGCCCAGAACTACACGGCAGGACCTGGTCAATGACCTGAAGAGAGCTGGGACCACAGTCTCAAAGAAAACCATTAGTAACACACTATGCCGTCATGGATTAAAATACTGCAGCGCACGCAAGGTCCCCCTGCTCAAGCCAGGGCATGTCCAGGCCCGTCTGAAGTTTGCCAATGACCATCTGGATGATCCAGAGGAAGAATGGGAGAAGGTCATGTGGTCTGATGAGACAAAAATTGAGCTTTTTGGTCTAAACTCCACTCGACGTGTTTGGAGGAAGAAGAAGGATGAGTACAACCCCAAGAACACCATCCCAACCGTGAAGCATGGAGGTGGAAACATCATTCTTTGGGGATGCTTTTCTGCAAAGGGGACAGGACGACTGCACCGTATTGAGGGGAGGATGGATGGGGCCATGTATCGCGAGATCTTGGCCAACGACCTCCTTCCCTCAGTAAGAGCATTGAAGATGGGTCGTGGCTGGGTCTTCCAGCATGACAACGACACGAAACACACAGCCAGGGAAACTAAGGAGTGGCTCAGTAAGAAGCATCTCAAGGTCCTGGAGTGGCCTAGCCAGTCTCCAGACCTGAACCCAATAGAAAATCTTTGGAGGGCGCTGAAAGTCCGTATTGCCCAGCGACAGCCCCGAAACCTGAAGGATCTGGAGAAGGTCTGTATGGAGGAGTGGGCCAAAATCCCTGCTGCAGTGTGTGCAAACCTGGTCAAGAACTACAGGAAACGTATGATCTCTGTAATTGCAAACAAAGGTTTCTGTACCAAATATTAAGTTCTGCTTTTCTGATGTATCAAATACTTATGTCATGCAATAAAATGCAAATTAATTACTTAAAAATCATACAATGTGATTTTCTGGATTTTTGTTTTAGATTCCGTGTCTCACAGTTGAAGTGTACCTATGATAAATATTACAGACCTCTACATGCTTTGTAAGTAGGAAAACCTGCAAAATCGGCAGTGTATCAAATACTTGTTCTCCCCACTGTATATATTGTCTATATCTCTTATTATGTGTAAAGTTCGTTTTGGTTTAGTTAGGGTGTAGTTTGTCATCCATGTGTCATTCATTCAGTGGGCTGTCATTGTTTGCTTCCCTGTATAGAGTCAAGGAGATCTTTTGCATTATTCTAGTTTCGGTGTAGTTTCGGTGTTGTTTGGGTGTAGTTTCAGTGTAGTTTCGGTGTAGTTTGGGTGTAGTTTCAGTGTAGTTTCGGTGTTGTTTGGGTGTAGTTTCAGTGTAGTTTCGGTGTTGTTTGGGTGTAGTTTCAGTGTAGTTTCGGTGTTGTTTGGGTGTAGTTTCAGTGTAGTTTCGGTGTTGTTTGGGTGTAGTTTCAGTGTAGTTTCGGTGTTGTTTGGGTGTAGTTTCAGTGTAGTTTCGGTGTTGTTTGGGTGTAGTTTCAGTGTAGTTTCGGTGTAGTTTCGGTGTAGTTTCGGTGTAGTTTCGGTGTTGTTTGGGTGTAGTTTCGGTGTAGTTTCAGTGTAGTTTCGGTGTAGTTTGGGTGTAGTTTCAGTGTAGTTTCGGTGTAGTTTCGGTGTAGTTTCGGTGTAGTTTCGGTGTTGTTTGGGTGTAGTTTCAGTGTAGTTTCGGTGTTGTTTGGGTGTAGTTTAGTTATTCTAAAGGACTATTGCAACATTTAGCATAGTTTCGTTTCCCTTACAATACATTTGATTAGTAATAGAGTTATAGTAAATCAAACAGTCCTATAACAGCTTCTGTTTACAAAGGTGTGCAGTCAAATTATTTGCTGCTTATAAATAGGCATAACAAACTCATCATTACACTATTGCGTCTCAAAATTAAATCAACCTCGTCACCCTCCATATTTTCAGTTCAGTAATTTGAATTAATTTGTGAAGTAATGTGCACAATTATCACCATTCATCCATTTGTCATTCATTCAGTGAGGAGAGAGAGACTCATTAGCGCCACATTGGCTGGGTACCAACATCCTACAGCACATTGTCTCGGAGCCTGGCTGGGTACCAACGTCCTACAGCACATTGTCTTGGAGTCTGGCTGGGTACCAACATCCTACAGCACATTGTCTTGGAGCCTGGCTGGGTACCAACGTCCTACAGCACATTGTCTTGAAGCCTGGCTGGGTATCAACGTCCTACAGCACATTGTCTTGGAGCCTGGCTGGGTACCAACGTACTACAGCACATTGTCTTGGCGGTGTTAAATTGGAAATGGGTGCGGGAAAAAACTGTAAAAAGGCTCTAAATACTTTTCAGTTAGTAATAAAAAAAATCTGACAAATGAGATGTGTAAAATACAAACATTTAGGGAAAGGCAGGGAAGGAGCAGGACAGATTTTTGGGGGGTAATTTTAACCCAGTTTTTCTCCCCAACTTTGTGATTACAATCTTGTCTCATCACTGCAACTCCCCAATGGGCTCGGGAGGCGAAGGTTGAGTCATGCGTCCTCCGAAACATGACCCGCCAAACTGCTCTTTTTAGCACCCGCAAGCTTAACCCGGAAGCCAACTGCACCAATGTGTCAGAGGAAACACTGTTCAACTAATGACCGGAAGTCAGCCCGCAGGCGCCTGGCCCGCCACAAGGAGTCACTAGAGTGCGATGAGCCAAGTAAAGCCCCCCGGTCAAACCCTCCCCTAACACGGACGATGCTGGGCCAATTGTGCGCCACCCTATGGGACTCCTGGTCACGGCCGGGATTGAACCCCAGGCTGTAGTGATGCCACAACACTGCGATGCAGTGCCTTAGACCGCTGCGGCACTCAGGATTCTTTTCTTTACAAAATCAAACGTCAGTGGCAGTTGGCGGTTCTAGTGTTAACACTATTATGCTGACCCGAATCAAACTGTGCTGGATCTGATACGTCCTTTCCAGCAACTACGGCGGATGCATCCAGGCCAGTGCAGTACAGTTTACCTCAGTTGGGCTCAGTAGTTTGAAAAACCCTTAATCGATAAGAGATTATTTTAGATTTGAGGGTGTCTGTGGGTGATTGTGGCTGAGGGGGTGAAGCTGACAATAAGGAAACCCTTCACTAACTGGTATATACTAAACACAGCAAAAAAAGATACGTCCCTTTTTCAGGACGTCTTTCAAAGATAATTCGTAAAAATCCAAATAACTTCACAGATCTTAATTTTAAAGGGTTTAAACACTGTTTCCCATGCTTGTTCAATGAACCATAAACAATTAATGAACATGCACCTGTGGAACGGTCATTAAGACACTAACAGCTTAACTTAGGACACTAAAGAAGCCTTTCTACTGACTCTGAAAAACACCAAAAGAAAGATGCCCAGGGTCCCTGCTCATCTGCGTGAATGTGCCTTAGGCATGCTGCAAGGAGGCATGAGGACTGCAGACGTGGCCAGGGCAATAAATTGCAATGTCCTGTCATGATGTGGCCCTTTCTGGGTATAGATCATAGCTTCTCACTCTCTCCTACACCCAGGCTCTGTTATCTAAATTCCTGGCGGAGATTCTCTCCCCCTTTTCATGCAGTATGGAGAGAGAGTAGAACAAAAGGAACTCCCGCCAAATTCTACTACATTACAGAATTTGAGACTGGAAAAATATCCATATTTTGGAGAATGTGTAAATGGTCGGTGGAGAAGCCATCTACGACCCGGTCCGTTTTGTTTCATGTTTGTGACCTCATGAAAGATAAAACAGCCACATTACCCTAACTCTGTTTATACAGGTGCCTCCGTTATGAGGTTTGCATCTAATTATTGTATACAATGAATGAGTAAAGATGAAACAATTTGTGAAATTATGTAATATTAAACCTTTAATGGGAGATAATTATAATTCCCTTTAAAGTTGAACTAAGTCATTGGCCCGCCCCCGTGAGCACAGACATGATCACACGTCATCGAAAGAAAAATAGTAAAGGCTGGGTTCGTGCAGATAACCAACAATTTACGACATTTGGAATGAGACTGACGTGATGTAAAGGATAATTCATTAATAAAAATACTAATTGATCAGATATTAAAATATCTGAAAGTTATATTAGGAAAATTATAACTTTGTAATCTGAAGATTATCCTTGGTGCCTCGACTTCCTAGTTAAATTACATTTACATGATTAGTTTAATCACGTAATAATAATAACAGAGAATTGATTTTGATAAAATAACAGTCTTCACTTTAAATGATGCCAAAGACACGACGGTCTGAGACGCCTAAGACTTAGGACACTAAAGAGGCCTTTCCACTGACTCTGAAAAACACCAAAAGAAAGATGCCCATGGTCCCTGCTCATCTGCGTGAATGCAAGGCATGGTGCAAGGAGGCACGAGGACTGCAGATGTGGCCAGGGCAATAAATTGCAATGTCTGTACTGTGAGATGCCGAAGACAGCGCTACAGGGAGACAGGACGGACAGCTGATCGTCCTCGCAGTGGCAGACCACGTGTAACAACACCTACACAGGATCGGTACATCCGAACATCACACCTGCGGGACAGGTACAGGATGGCAACAACAACTGCCCTAGTTACACCAGGAACGCACAATCCCTCCATCAATGCTCAGACTGTCCGCAATAGGCTGAGAGAGGCTGGACTGAGGGCTTGTAGGCCTGTTGTAAGGCAGGTCCTCACCAGACATCACCGGCAACAACGTCGCCTATGGGCACAAACCCACCGTCGCTGGACCAGACGGGACTGGCAAAAAGTGCTCTTCACTGACGAGTCGCGGTTTTGTCTCACATGGGGTGATGGTCGGATTCGCATTTATTGTCGAAACTAATGAGCGTTACACCGAGGTCTGTACTCTGGAGCGGGATCGATTTGGAGGTTGAGGGTCCGTCATGGTCTGGGGTGGTGTGTAACAGCATCATCGGACTGAGCTTGTTGTCATTGCAGGCAATCTCAACACTGTGCGTTACAGGGTAGACATCCTCCTCCCTCATGTGGTACCCTTCCTGCAGGCTCATCCTGACATGACCCTCCAGCATGACAATGCCACCAGCCATACTGCTCGTTCTATGCGTGATTTCCTGCAAGACAGGAATGTCAGTGTTTAGCCATGGCCAGCAAAGAGCCCGGATCTCAATCCCACTGAGCACGTCTGGGACCTGTTGGATCAGAGGGTGAGGGCTAGGGCCATTCCCCCCAGCAATGTCCGGGAACTTGCAGGTGCCTTGGAGGAAGGGTGGGGTAACATCTCACAGCAAGAACTGGCAAATCTGGTGCAGTCCATGAGGAGGAGATGCACTGCAGTACTTAATGCAGCTGGTGGCCACACCAGATACTGACTGTTACTTTTGATTTTGAACCCCCCTTTGTTCAGGGACACATTATTCAATTTATCTTAGTCACATGTCCATGGCACTTGTTCAGTTTACGGTTCGGTTGTCGAATCTTGTTATGTTCATACAAATATTTAAGTTTGCTGAACTATAAACAGAGTTGATAGTGAGAGGACGTTTCTTTTTTGTGGTGAGTTTATATAGCCTTCTGTCGCTGAAACAAGTCTGTTGGTTTCACCTCTGCTGCTGCTAACATGCATAGAATAACTGATCTAACATACCATATAGCGGGCTTTCCTTCTTTTCACCATGTATTACTTAACCTGGCATCCGTTGAGCACAACAATATATTTTTGCGTGGCGAAGCTGACTTGTCTGTAAAAATGAGGGAAATGTTGTACTCTTACCATATTTACAGGACATCTGCAGGTCAGAGATCACCCTCAGCAAATTGTTCATCTGATTGGTCCTCTGCTCGGTCTCGATGATGCTATCCGACGCCGGATAGGCCGAGTCGATGTAGATCATGTCCAATAGGTAGATGCCTGAAGGGGGAGAGGGGAGGGACCAGAGGAAGGGAAGGAGTTAGTCAGATCCTGTGCCCAGCTTCATTAATATTAATTGTGACAGACATACAGTATCTTGGTTAGATAAGTATTCATACATGTTTGAATCACCTTTGGCAGCGATTACAGCTGTGAGTCTTTCTGGGTAAGTCTAAGAGCTTTGCACACCTGGATTGTACAATATTTAAAATTCTTCAAGCTCTGTCAAGTTGGTTGTTGATCATTGCTAGACAGACATTTTCAAGTATTGCCACAGATTTTCAAGCCGATTTAAGTCAAAACGGTAACTAGGCCACTTAGGGATATTCAATGTTGTCTTGGTAAGCAACTCCAGTGTATATTTGGCCTTGTGTTTTAGGTTATTGTCCTGCTGAAATGTGAATTAATCTCCAGCCACCACCATTCTTGAAAATATGAAGAGTGGTACTCAGTGATATGATGTGTTGGATTTGCCCCAAACATAACGCTTTGTATTCAGGACAAAGTGAATTTCTTTGACACATTTTTTTGCAGTATTACTTTAATGCCTTATTGCAAACAGGATGCATGTTTTTTAATATTTGTTATTCTGTACAGGGTTCCTTCTTTTCACTCGGTAAATTAGGTTAGTATTGTAGAGTAACTACAATGTTGTTGATCCATCCTCCGATTTCTCCTATCACAGCCATTAAACTCTGTAACCGCTTTTAAAAAAAAATCACCATTGGCCTCATGGTGAAATCCCTGAGCGATTTCCTTCCTCTCCAGGAACTGAGTTAGGAAGGACACCGGTATCTTTGTAATGACTGGGTGAATTGATACCATCCACATAATACAATTAACAACTGCACCAATAAAGAATATTTATTTTATAATAAAAAATAAATCAATTATGAAATAGCGCCCCCTTCTGTGCACATTCGGTAATACCGTATAACCCGGTATGGTACAGAAACGGTATGAACATCTTCATACCACCCAACCATATTGAGGAGCTGTGTTGACTACTGGGGCGTGTCACTCCTCTTAGTCCAGCTCAAACCACATTATTCCACTAAAGTCTTATGTTGTACGGCTGCTTGGTTTTCCATTCAACTTTCCTCCTAAACTTAACCTGGTTGAACCAGACTGAAACGCTGTGCTCAGTGCTTTAACCAGGCTATCTTAACCTGGTTGAACCAGACTGAAACCCTGTGCTCACAGTGCTTTAACCAGGCTATCTTAACCTGGTTGAACCAGACTGAAACGCTGTGCTCAGTGCTTTAACCAGGCTATCTTAACCTGGTTGAACCAGACTGAAACCCTGTGCTCACAGAGCTTTAACCAGGCTATCTTAAGCTGTCCGTGGACATCACATACTGTTGTGTACAGTACTCTTTAGTCTTGTGAGACTGTTGGCTACCTTTACATACCTTTAGTTCATATAGGCTCTTTGTTCCAGACGTGTCTGTTGTCAACCTTTAGTTCATATAGACTCTTTGTTCCAGACGTGTCTGTTGTTAACCTTTAGTTCATATAGACTCTTTGTTCCAGACGTGTCTGTTGTTAACCTTTAGTTCATATAGACTCTTTGTTCCAGACGTATCTGTTGTTAACCTTTAGTTCTTATAGACTCTTTGTTCCAGACGTGTCTGTTGTTAACCTTTAGTTCATATAGACTCTTTGTTCCAGACGTGTCTGTTGTTAACCTTTAGTTCATATAGGCTCTTTGTTCCAGACGTGTCTGTTGTCAACCTTTAGTTCATATAGACTCTTTGTTCCAGACGTGTCTGTTGTTAACCTTTAGTTCATATAGACTCTTTGTTCCAGACGTGTCTGTTGTTAACCTTTAGTTCTTATAGACTCTTTGTTCCAGACGTGTCTGTTGTTAACCTTTAGTTCTTATAGACTCTTTGTTCCAGACGTGTCTGTTGTTAACCTTTAGTTCTTATAGACTCTTTGTTCCAGACGTGTCTGTTGTTAACCTTTAGTTCTTATAGACTCTTTGTTCCAGACGTGTCTGTTGTTAACCTTTAGTTCTTATAGACTCTTTGTTCCAGACGTGTCTGTTGTTAACCTTTAGTTCTTATAGACTCTTTGTTCCAGACGTATCTGTTGTTAACCTTTAGTTCTTATAGACTCTTTGTTCCAGACGTGTCTGTTGTTAACCTTTAGTTCATATAGACTCTTTGTTCCAGACGTGTCTGTTGTTAACCTTTAGTTCATATAGACTCTTTGTTCCAGACGTGTCTGTTGTTAACCTTTAGTTCATATAGACTCTTTGTTCCAGATTAGTCTGTTGTTAACCTTTAGTTCATATAGACTCTTTGTTCCAGACGTGTCTGTTGTTAACCTTTAGTTCTTATAGACTCTTTGTTCCAGACGTGTCTGTTGTTAACCTTTAGTTCATATAGGCTCTTTGTTCCAGACGTATCTGTTGTTAACCTTTAGTTCTTATAGACTCTTTGTTCCAGACGTGTCTGTTGTTAACCTTTAGTTCATATAGACTCTTTGTTCCAGACGTGTCTGTTGTTAACCTTTAGTTCATATAGACTCTTTGTTCCAGACGTGTCTGTTGTTAACCTTTAGTTCATATAGACTCTTTGTTCCAGACGTGTCTGTTGTTAACCTTTAGTTCTTATAGACTCTTTGTTCCAGACGTGTCTGTTGTTAACCTTTAGTTCTTATAGACTCTTTGTTCCAGACGTGTCTGTTGTTAACCTTTAGTTCATATAGACTCTTTGTTCCAGACGTATCTGTTGTTAACCTTTAGTTCATATAGACTCTTTGTTCCAGACGTGTCTGTTGTTAACCTTTAGTTCATATAGACTCTTTGTTCCAGACGTGTCTGTTGTTAACCTTTAGTTCATATAGACTCTTTGTTCCAGACGTGTCTGTTGTTAACCTTTAGTTCATATAGACTCTTTGTTCCAGACGTGTCTGTTGTTAACCTTTAGTTCATATAGACTCTTTGTTCCAGATTAGTCTGTTGTTAACCTTTAGTTCTTATAGACTCTTTGTTCCAGACGTGTCTGTTGTTAACCTTTAGTTCTTATAGACTCTTTGTTCCAGACGTGTCTGTTGTTAACCTTTAGTTCTTATAGACTCTTTGTTCCAGACGTGTCTGTTGTTAACCTTTAGTTCATATAGACTCTTTGTTCCAGACGTATCTGTTGTTAACCTTTAGTTCATATAGACTCTTTGTTCCAGACGTGTCTGTTGTTAACCTTTAGTTCTTATAGACTCTTTGTTCCAGACGTGTCTGTTGTTAACCTTTAGTTCATATAGACTCTTTGTTCCAGACGTGTCTGTTGTTAACCTTTAGTTCTTATAGACTCTTTGTTCCAGACGTGTCTGTTTTTTCCCGCCGCTACGATTGTCATGCATCTTGGAAACATATACAGTTTGCACAAAGGTCTTAAGATGAAACCGTTTCATAAAAGAGACAGTGATACAGAACCCAGATCTGAATGCTGCCTGTGTGTGAATCTACAGCAGAACAGATGTCTGTTTGATCGTATATACAACGCGGTAGGAAATTAAGACGAGAGATTCTTAGCACAATGCTGAGTTTTACTGTTGTGTTGGAGTTCAGGCTGTCCTAGTCTTTGTTGTTGAGCATGTGTTGTCTCACAATCCTCCTGTTTAATCCTCCTGTACAGCCAGCTATTGTTTTACAGGCTGGAGGCCTAGGATTTTACACTCACGAAATGCTGCAAAGTTCTTCACCCCTCTATTCTCTAACACGGTAATTCTAAACATTAAACCACAACAGAACACTAGTAGGTTGCCTTGCCGAATGTATTCCACATACTGTCACCAGTTCTCAGTCTGACGTATGACAAAGTGGGCATATCCGTACACTCTCTGCGCGTGAATACTTTCTGAAGGCATTATACATTTATTTATATAATATGCTCTTCATATGTTTGAATGAAAAAAAAAATGGTGTCACAGAAAGTCAAACAGTCAAAACACACCATGCCCTGCAATGTGTCAAACAGTCAAAACACACCATGCTCTGCAATGTGTCAAACAGTCAAAACACACCATGCCCTGCAATGTGTCAAACAGTCAAAACACACCATGCTCTGCAATGTGTCAAACAGGCAAAACACACCATGCCCTGCAATGTGTCAAACAGTCAAAACACACCATGCTCTGCAATGTGTCAAACAGTCAAAACTAGCAGAGAAGCGGCAAGAACTGTTCCCCATTTCCTGCCCTTATTCTGTGCAGAGGAAAAACATGGCACGCATGAAACGCAACCTGGAAAAACATCTGCTGACATTTTTATAGAATGGATGTCAGACTTTTCCTACCATTCGACTCTGTATCCTAACCATCTACTTTCACCCATAAGGCATGTGTATACATTGTCACACTGCGTTTACATGTGGGCAGCGAAGCCGGTGAGTCTTTGTTTGTTGTCCCTCAAATTGCAAGGGGGTTGGAATCATCTTTCCACATCTTTCTGGAAGGAACAACAAGGCAAAAAAGACCATTGTTTTTCGAGTCAGACTGTGGGCCTGTCAGTGGAGGTATAGAGAGTAGTGGATGAGAACAGAGGAGAATGGGCCTGTCAGTGGAGGAGGAGAGAGTAGTGGATGAGAACAGAGGAGAATGGGCCTGTCAGTGGAGGAGGAGAGAGTAGTGGAGGAGAACAGAGGAGAATGGGCCTGTCAGTGGAGGTATAGAGAGTAGTGGAGGAGAACAGAGGAGAATGGGCCTGTCAGTGGAGGTATAGAGAGTAGTGGAGGAGAACAGAGGAGAATGGGCCTGTCAGTGGAGGTATAGAGAGTAGTGGAGGAGAACAGAGGAGAATGGGCCTGTCAGTGGAGGTATAGAGAGTAGTGGAGGAGAACAGAGGAGAATGGGCCTGTCAGTGGAGGTATAGAGAGTAGTGGAGGAGAACAGAGGAGAATGGGCCTGTCAGTGGAGGTATAGAGAGTAGTAGAGGAGAACAGAGGAGAATGGGCCTGTCAGTGGAGGAGGAGAGAGTAGTGGATGAGAACAGAGGAGAATGGGCCTGTCAGTGGAGGTATAGAGAGTAGTAGAGGAGAACAGAGGAGAATGGGCCTGTCAGTGGAGGAGGAGAGAGTAGTGGATGAGAACAGAGGAGAATGGGCCTGTCAGTGGAGGAGGAGAGAGTAGTGGAGGAGAACAGAGGAGAATGGGCCTGTCAGTGGAGGTATAGAGAGTAGTGGAGGAGAACAGAGGAGAATGGGCCTGTCAGTGGAGGTATAGAGAGTAGTGGAGGAGAACAGAGGAGAATGGGCCTGTCAGTGGAGGTATAGAGAGTAGTGGAGGAGAACAGAGGAGAATGGGCCTGTCAGTGGAGGTATAGAGAGTAGTGGAGGAGAACAGAGGAGAATGGGCCTGTCAGTGGAGGTATAGAGAGTAGTGGAGGAGAACAGAGGAGAATGGGCCTGTCAGTGGAGGTATAGAGAGTAGTAGAGGAGAACAGAGGAGAATGGGCCTGTCAGTGGAGGAGGAGAGAGTAGTGGATGAGAACAGAGGAGAATGGGCCTGTCAGTGGAGGTATAGAGAGTAGTAGAGGAGAACAGAGGAGAATGGGCCTGTCAGTGGAGGAGGAGAGAGTAGTGGATGAGAACAGAGGAGAACGGGCCTGTCAGTGGAGGTATAGAGAGTAGTGGAGGAGAACAGAGGAGAATGGGCCTGACAGTGGAGGTATAGAGAGTAGTAGAGGAGAACAGAGGAGAATGGGCCTGTCAGTGGGGGTATAGAGAGTAGTGGAGGAGAACAGAGGAGAATGGGCCTGTCAGTGGAGGTATAGAGAGTAGTAGAGGAGAACAGAGGAGAATGGGCCTGTCAGTGGAGGTATAGAGAGTAGTGGAGGAGAACAGAGGAGAATGGGCCTGTCAGTGGAGGTATAGAGAGTAGTGGAGGAGAACAGAGGAGAATGGGCCTGTCAGTGGAGGTATAGAGAGTAGTGGAGGAGAACAGAGGAGAATGGGCCTGTCAGTGGAGGTATAGAGAGTAGTGGAGGAGAACAGAGGAGAATGGGCCTGTCAGTGGAGGTATAGAGAGTAGTGGAGGAGAACAGAGGAGAATGGGCCTGTCAGTGGAGGTATAGAGAGTAGTGGAGGAGAACAGAGGAGAATGGGCCTGTCAGTGGAGGTATAGAGAGTAGTAGAGGAGAACAGAGGAGAATGGGCCTGTCAGTGGAGGAGGAGAGAGTAGTGGATGAGAACAGAGGAGAATGGGCCTGTCAGTGGAGGTATAGAGAGTAGTAGAGGAGAACAGAGGAGAATGGGCCTGTCAGTGGAGGAGGAGAGAGTAGTGGATGAGAACAGAGGAGAACGGGCCTGTCAGTGGAGGTATAGAGAGTAGTGGAGGAGAACAGAGGAGAATGGGCCTGACAGTGGAGGTATAGAGAGTAGTAGAGGAGAACAGAGGAGAATGGGCCTGTCAGTGGGGGTATAGAGAGTAGTGGAGGAGAACAGAGGAGAATGGGCCTGTCAGTGGAGGTATAGAGAGTAGTAGAGGAGAACAGAGGAGAATGGGCCTGTCAGTGGAGGTATAGAGAGTAGTGGAGGAGAACAGAGGAGAATGGGCCTGTCAGTGGAGGTATAGAGAGTAGTGGAGGAGAACAGAGGAGAATGGGCCTGTCAGTGGAGGTATAGAGAGTAGTGGAGGAGAACAGAGGAGAATGGGCCTGTCAGTGGAGGTATAGAGAGTAGTGGAGGAGAACAGAGGAGAATGGGCCTGTCAGTGGAGGTATAGAGAGTAGTGGAGGAGAATGGGCCTGTCAGTGGAGGTATAGAGAGTAGTGGAGGAGAACAGAGGAGAATGGGCCTGTCAGTGGAGGTATAGAGAGTAGTAGAGGAGAACAGAGGAGAATGGGCCTGTCAGTGGAGGTATAGAGAGTAGTGGAGGAGAACAGAGGAGAACGGGCCTGTCAGTGGAGGTATAGAGAGTAGTGGAGGAGAACAGAGGAGAATGGGCCTGTCAGTGGAGGTATAGAGAGTAGTGGAGGAGAACAGAGGAGAATGGGCCTGTCAGTGGAGGTATAGAGAGTAGTGGAGGAGAACAGAGGAGAATGGGCCTGTCAGTGGAGGTATAGAGAGTAGTGGAGGAGAACAGAGGAGAATGGGCCTGTCAGTGGAGGTATAGAGAGTAGTGGAGGAGAACAGAGGAGAATGGGTCTGTCAGTGGAGGTATAGAGAGTAGTGGAGGAGAACAGAGGAGAACGGGCCTGTCAGTGGAGGTATAGAGAGTAGTAGAGGAGAACAGAGGAGAATGGGCCTGTCAGTGGAGGTATAGAGAGTAGTGGAGGAGAACAGAGGATAATGGGCCTGTCAGTGGAGGTATAGAGAGTAGTGGAGGAGAACAGAGGAGAATGGGCCTGTCAGTGGAGGTATAGAGAGTAGTAGATGAGAACAGAGGAGAATGGGCCTGTCAGTGGAGGTATAGAGAGTAGTGGAGGAGAATGGGCCTGTCAGTGGAGGTATAGAGAGTAGTGGAGGAGAACAGAGGAGAATGGGCCTGTCAGTGGAGGTATAGAGAGTAGTAGATGAGAACAGAGGAGAATGGGCCTGTCAGTGGAGGTATAGAGAGTAGTGGAGGAGAACAGGCCTGTCAGTGGAGGTATAGAGAGTAGTGGAGGAGAACAAAGGAGAACGGGCCTGTCAGTGGAGGTATAGAGAGTAGTGGAGGAGAACAGAGGAGAATGGGCCTGTCAGTGGAGGTATAGAGAGTAGTGGAGGAGAACAGAGGAGAATGGGCCTGTCAGTGGAGGTATAGAGAGTAGTGGAGGAGAACAGAGGAGAACGGGCCTGTCAGTGGAGGTATAGAGAGTAGTGGAGGAGAACAGAGGAGAATGGGCCTGTCAGTGGAGGTATAGAGAGTAGTGGAGGAGAACAGAGGAGAATGGGCCTGTCAGTGGAGGTATAGAGAGTAGTGGAGGAGAACAGAGGATAATGGGCCTGTCAGTGGAGGTATAGAGAGTAGTGGAGGAGAACAGAGGAGAATGGGCCTGTCAGTGGAGGTATAGAGAGTAGTGGAGGAGAACAGAGGAGAATGGTTCAGTTGTATTTTCAGGGTGATTGGGGGAGCAGGCCGATACTTGGCCAGGACCCAGGGGAAAGAGGGAGGAGAGGTGGTTGGCATCATCTTTCCAAACCTTTCTGGAAGACATTTTGTATAGAAACGAGACGTCACCCATCTACACACACATAACTAGACCACTTCAGCAGCTGCGGTTCATTTGCCCCAACAATATATTCCACATGTTGCCATACCCCCCCATAATTGGTTTAAACAGGGGCTCTACCATCGAAGCGGAGTAGAAGACATTTTTGATTAGTGTCAAAATGTGCAAAGTGTCTGTTGGCGACTTTGTCACCTCTGTTGGCGACCTCGTCAGACGAATGTGATGAGAAGAGAAGAGGAGAGCAGATTGAGATGTATTGAGCAGGGACTGGGGTCAAAGGTTGCTTTGAGCTACAGCCCTGAAACCTTAGCCGTCCCTTTTGGGGAGGATGTAGACCTGCTCAGAATGTGGCATGCTAAAATCCATGCGTAGAAAAATGGACAACAGGCAAAAAACAAACCCAGCTAACGTGGAAAAACAACCACTTCACGGTGAGAACGACAGAGCAGCTTAAAGCGGGGGCTGAACTTACTGATTTGCCCTCGTTTTGTTTTAGCTTGTTCATTAACAAATGCAGCGGTCATTGCTGAAGCCTAACGAGAGTTGTCTTCGGGGCTATGGTTTAATGTGGGTGACTCGTGTGTGTGTGTGTGTGTGTGTGTGTGTGTGTGTGTGTGTGTGTGTGTGTGTGTGTGTGTGTGTGTGTGTGTGTGTGTGTGTGTGTGTGTGTTCGCACGTGGGAAGAGTTTTTACATTCACTCTGTCTTGAAGTCACCTAGGCTAACTAGTATTAGCCGACTTCTTTCATCTATTAGCTTCAGCCGGCTGGTGTGCGACCGTGGCAAAGTTCGCTTGACTTTGGATAGCCTATCTCGGGATAGTTAGGGACCGTCAATATATTACACAATGTAAATGGAACAATATTTTCATTTTGCACATCTTTGAGTTGTCTCATTAAATGCTTTCAATATTTGCATAAGCATTTCTACAATTTATAGTTGGTTAGAGGTTTTTAATACTTTACACTGGTGGGAATTGGCCTATTATGGATAGGGCTACATTTAAATGTTTCTTACAGAAGAAATATGAAATACATATGCATAAGCATGGTAGGGAACAGTTTGGCGATCATGGGAAAAATTATTAGACCAAAGTTGACGACAACAGTTACCCTGACACAAGACTGAATCTAAACATTACACTGTTGATTTTATGTGCATTTTACATTTACTGTACTTTTTGCCACATTTGTCGATAATGAAACCTGAAAATACTCTGGATACATTGGGACATGATAAATGTGTGGTAGGTGCAACATAAGACAAGACAAATGACAAGGGTTTGAGTGAGAGGACTAAACTAGTGTTTCCAAGTGGACACACACCTCTCCAAAGTGGGCACAGTTCCTAAGTCATTTCAATGAGTTTATATGA
The DNA here is from genome assembly GCF_045679555.1 of Salvelinus alpinus. Lineage (NCBI taxonomy): Eukaryota > Metazoa > Chordata > Actinopteri > Salmoniformes > Salmonidae > Salvelinus > Salvelinus alpinus. Next base: position 45,194,598 of record NC_092103.1, on the reverse strand, counting down.
CTCAAAGAAGACTGTTCAACTATAAGGTGGTTATTTGAGCTCTCCTAGCTGTGCCGTTGAGGAGCTACAGCAAGCACACGTCCAGGTGTTTTGATCACAACTCTGCATCCCCGTCATCACACAATTACTGGTGTTTATACTCAATCCCAGAACGGCCCATTATAAATCACAATCTGGGTCAGGTGGGCATCGTTTTAAAAGTTTGTTCTGCTGCCAACATGACAAGCTAAGTTCTGAAATACGATGTTACAGTGTTAGGCTTTCACAATGCAGTTCAGAGAAACAGATTGTAATTTTGATGAGCATAGAAAGAGGTCATGAGAGCATTCAGGTGCCGTGTTCCACAGTGAATTTATCACAATACATCAACCAGGCTCATTCTGTTCAGAACGACCCAGGGTATGACGCCATGTCATCTGGTAACTGTACATCAACCAGGCTCATTCTGTTCAGAACGACCCAGGGTATGACACCATGTCATCTGGTAACTGTACATCAAACAGGCTCATTCTTTTCAGAACGACCCAGGGTATGACACCATGTCATCTGGTAACTGTACATCAAACAGGCTCATTCTGTTCAGAACGACCCAGGGTATGACACCATGTCATCTGGTAACTGTACATCAACCAGGCTCATTCTGTTCAGAACGACCCAGGGTATGACACCATGTCATCTGGTAACTGTACATCAACCAGGCTCCTTCTGTTCAGAACGACCCAGGGTATGACACCATGTCATCTGGTAACTGTACATCAAACAGGCTCATTCTGTTCAGAACGACCCAGGGTATGACACCATGTCATCTGGTAACTGTACATCAAACAGGCTCATTCTGTTCAGAACGACCCAGGGTATGACGCCATGTCATCTGGTAACTGTACATCAACCAGGCTCATTCTGTTCAGAACGACCCAGGGTATGACGCCATGTCATCTGGTAACTGTACATCAAACAGGCTCATTCTGTTCAGAACGACCCAGGGTATGACACCATGTCATCTGGTAACTGTACATCAACCAGGCTCATTCTGTTCAGAACGACCCAGGGTATGACACCATGTCATCTGGTAACTGTACATCAAACAGGCTCATTCTGTTCAGAACGACCCAGGGTATGACACCATGTCATCTGGTAACTGTACATCAAACAGGCTCATTCTGTTCATAACGACCCAGGGTATGACGCCATGTCATCTGGTAACTGTACAACAACCATAGTGATCATAAGCGTTGAACTATATATTCCATCAGTTTTATGATATGGAAGTGTGAAGTGCACATTTGGACTACATCGAGTCTTCTTAATTTACAGCAGGTAGCCTAGTGGTTAAGAACGTTGGGACAGTAACCGAAAGGTCGCGGTTTGAATCCCCAAGCCACCGATTAGGTGCAATCTGCCGATGTGCCCTTCAGCAAGGCACTTAACACTAATTGCTCTTGTAAGTCTCTCTGGATGAGAGTATCTGATAAATTACATACATTAACAAAATTGACAGCATTTCCCTCACTCAGACAACAAAACATTTGCAAGTCGCCCAATTAGCAGAGCCTGAGCTCTGACGTCATTTATAGTATGTTACTGTACAGCCACTTATCACAGTGCCCAAATCTGCCATGTAAAGGGGCTATGTTATTGAAATTTGGAGGTATTGACATCTACAAATATTTTCCCATGTACATTGTGTCCTTTTTACTGATGGTCCCTAACTAGCCCATGTACATTGTGTAATTTACTGATGGTCCCTAACTAGCCCATGTACATTGTGTAATTTACTGATGGTCCCTAACTAGCCCATGTACATTGTGTAATTTACTGATGGTCCCTAACTAGCCCATGTACATTGTGTCCTTTACTGATGGTCCCTAACTAGCCCATGTACATTGTGTCCTTTACTGATGGTCCCTAACTAGCATTATTGAAATAAACCCAACCCAAGGAAAACTGTTACGGTAACCCTTCATTCTGTGACATACCATTTTTTAAACTAATTACTGTATCTCGCAAATCTCAGTTTTGGACGAGACTGAATTTAAGACCAAAATTATCCCATTTACACTTTGTAGTCAATTTTGACACTGTATTCTATAATGTTTTACTAATATGGATGCCATATAGAATGTTTTCTACCAGATAAGTTGTTTATTGCCTTCAGTTGCTCTTTAAACACAAAATTATATAATCTACTATACAGCGATGTAATCTACTATACAGCGATGTAATCTACTATACAGCGATGTAATCTACTATACAGCGATGTAATCTACTATACAGCGATGTAATCTACTATATAGCGATGTAATCTACTATACAGTCATGTAATCTACTATACAGCGATGTAATCTACTATACAGCGATGTAATCTACTATACAGCGATGTAATCTACTATACAGCGATGTAATCTACTATACAGCGATGTAATCTACTATACAGTCATGTAATCTACTATACAGCGATGTAATCTACTATACAGCGATGTACAGCGATGTAATCTACTATACAGCGATGTAATCTACTATACAGCGATGTAATCTACTATACAGCGATGTAATCTACTATATAGCGATGTAATCTACTATACAGTGATGTAATCTACTATACAGCGATGTAATCTACTATACAGCGATGTAATCTACTATACAGTGATGTAATCTACTATACAGCGATGTAATCTACTATACAGTGATGTAATCTACTATACAGCGATGTAATCTACTATACAGCGATGTAATCTACTATATAGCGATGTAATCTACTATACAGTGATGTAATCTACTATACAGTGATGTAATCTACTATACAGTGATGTAATCTACTATACAGTGATGTAATCTACTATACAGTGATATAATCTACTATACAGCGATGTAATCTACTATACAGCGATGTACAGCGATGTAATCTACTATACAGCGATGTAATCTACTATACAGCGATGTAATCTACTATACAGCGATGTAATCTACTATATAGCGATGTAATCTACTATACAGTGATGTAATCTACTATACAGCGATGTAATCTACTATACAGTGATGTAATCTACTATACAGCGATGTAATCTACTATACAGCGATGTAATCTACTATATAGCGATGTAATCTACTATACAGTGATGTAATCTACTATACAGTGATGTAATCTACTATACAGTGATGTAATCTACTATACAGTGATGTAATCTACTATACAGCGATGTAATCTACTATACAGCGATGTAATCTACTATACAGCGATGTAATCTACTATACAGTCATGTAATCTACTATACAGTGATGTAATCTACTATACAGCGATGTAATCTACTATACAGCGATGTAATCTACTATACAGCGATATAATCTACTATACAGCGATGTAATCTACTATACAGCGATGTAATCTACTATACAGCGATGTAATCTACTATACAGTGATGTAATCTACTATACAGCGATGTAATCTACTATACAGCGATGTAATCTACTATACAGTGATGTAATCTACTATACAGCGATGTAATCTACTATACAGCGATGTAATCTACTATACAGCGATGTAATCTACTATACAGTGATGTAATCTACTATACAGCGATGTAATCTACTATACAGCGATGTAATCTACTATACAGCGATGTAATCTACTATACAGCGATGTAATCTACTATACAGCGATGTAATCTACTATACAGCGATGTAATCTACTATACAGTGATGTAATCTACTATACAGCGATGTAATCTACTATACAGCGATGTAATCTACTATACAGTGATATAATCTACTATACAGCGATGTAATCTACTATACAGCGATGTAATCTACTATACAGCGATGTAATCTACTATACAGCGATGTAATCTACTATACAGTGAGCCAAGAAGCTGACGAAGAAAACCAAAGTGAGATTTTATAACATTTAGGAACATGGGTTACTGGAAAACGAGCATACAATGATTTATGATAATAATAATAGTCTACAATGATTTCAACACCACATGTGCAGCTGTGATTTTGGAAATGTTTTTTTTTTTGTGCAAATCCCAACTCCCCCCGAGACACCCTCCGAGGGTGGGGTCACGGTCAGGGTCACACATTATCAACAGCAACTGTTGGAGCAATTGACGGCGACCCTGGAGCACAGACAGATATTTCACCTCGTCAGATCGGGGATTTGAACTAGCCACCATTCGGTATGTGGACCAACGCTCTAACCACTAGGCTACCTACCGCCCTTATGAGTTCTATGATGTCTACGGTGGAGGCATTCCAAATAGCACCCTATTCCCTATTTTAATGCACTACTTTTGACCAGAGCGCTATGGGCCCTGGTCAAAAGTAGTGCACTATAAAGGGAACATGGTGTCCATTTAGGACTTCAGGAGAATATGGGACCATTGAGTATTTCAAGGACAAAACTACATTTCATCCCACTGGAGTCCAACCCCTGACAGTCTATGTGTTTTATGGTGCAGCTTTAAAAGGTTGTAAATCACAGGGAGAACATGATGATGGTAGCCTATCAGGCTGCAACAACAAGTGGGGAACTCATTTTGATATTAAACACTGACTGATATTACCACAGCTAACACTCATGGAGTCCAATATTAACATCACACAATGTACCCTGTCCACTGTCACAGGAGTAGTGACCTGCCCTGCCCACTGTCACTGGAGTAGCGACCTGCCCTGCCCGCTGGTGAGACCAAACGCCCAACAGGAAAGGACAATTAAAACTCAAGGCAGTAAATGCATATCACCTGTAAACATTATCGTTTTAAAAGCATGTCTTAAAAGTGGGTTGACAAGGCTCATTTTACTGCAGGGGACCAAATAAATCCCAGGGTGCAGTATGGGTGGTCAACACAAGCCCCAGACGTTCCTGTGTGGCTTAACCCTGAGGCCTTCAACACAGGGGGCTGGTGTTGACACCACTAGTGTCCTAAAATGGAGAAAAATACATGACCAAATCACAACCCCCAGTATGGTAGTGAGAAAGTTGTGGAAATCATCATCATTATATATCGGTTGTCAGCTACACTCAGCAGGGTCAGAAACAACTGGATAAGTCCGGTTTTCCCCAGGGTGAAATGGAATAGAGAGCCTGTAACACGACTTTCACATTTAGATGTTGAGAACGCAACACTCCATCTTAAGTCCTCCTTCACATTTACTGGATGGGTTGAACAGCGCAGAAGAGAACTTTCACCGACAGTTGATTTCTTTCTTTCGTCAGGACCAGAAAGAAATTCAGCCCAGGCATTTATTCTACACCTGCTAAGGTAAGTTAGTTCAGGTCGAATAAAAACGTAAAAACAGAAAAGATGTTGAATTCCCAGACTAAGTCGTTCTGGATAAGGGTGTCTGCTAAATGACCAAAATGGAATAGTAGACGAATGTCCCCAGAAAGCAGCATGCTCAGTTTGTATACGTGGCCAGACTGTAAAATATCCCGTCTGCAAAGTTTCTGCATGAGACAGAGCTAAGGAGGAAGTTCACTTCAGACAACGTCGATTTTCCACATTTATGAGACGCTAGTGTCAAACAGAACGTTGAGATACATTGTTTTGATTCAAATTACTATTTTCTTCTTTATAGCTACGCCAGCTCAGCCTGCTGACCATCTACACAATGCATTATACGTAATGAAAAACTGAATAATATTCACCATTCGCAAAGGGAATTAATTTTTTTTTCTTCTAATTACAAATTCAAAACCAACCCCTTTCCTGACCTTACCCCGTATTCCCTTTAACAAAAAACAAAACAAGCAAACCTGCATTTCAACAAATGGTCTGTTTAGCTTCAACGGCCCTGAAAAAACAAAAAGCAAGACAAATCTAGAAGTTAGCCAGTAGTAGGGGGAGGCGTGCATGGAAAAATAATTGACTATAGAATCTGGAAAGATGAGTTCCATTGAGTAATTACTAACTTTCACCTGGCCTCCTCCCATCGCAGTTCTAAAAAGACCAGGAGAAATGAGAGGAATGGTTTGGGGGTGTAGATTTGAAAAGTGCTAGGGTCAATCTAGCTCGGGTCCCTATTTTGCCTGAGGTTTCAACATCTTCAGGCAGTTCCTGGACTACCTTAATTGACAAAAAGAAGGGATAATTGACAAGAATTAACCCTAAAAATCGAACTTCATGAACAGCACCTGAAACACACATCTAGGAACAGTGATTTCTGGCACCCCTTGAAATAAAACACATTCAGGTCACATAGTTCAGGTCCAGGAACAGTGAGATCTTACTGTCTCCATTTTTACAAAAAGGTTTCTGGTCAAGTGATGTTTTCTTTTTAAAATAACCACATGACTAGACTCAAAGCTGCCAGGGAAAGTACTTAAAACATAAAACATCACAAACAGAGCGATATATTATACAACCGAATGGCTGACATATTGCTCACAGTCAAGTCTTAACAGTTGTGTGCTGGTAATGATTACGGTTCATTACTCTGGCAGATGAAATAAAAGGTTCCGTACATTTGGTACAGTAGTTGATGGTTCTTCAAACTAAACCAAATGATGTCTCTGTCTGGAGGTGGAGTGTGGACCATTGTTTCACTAGTGTGAATGGACGTGTTTCTGTGTAAATCACATGCTGCAGTGTCGTTGAAAAGGTTGAGTTGTAGGCCAGGTAATCGGAGAAAGAAAGGACAAGAGAGTTGAAATTGAGGTCAAAAGGGAGCCCCTACGCGGGTGAGCAGTGCCCCTACGCGGGTGAGCAGCGCCCCTACGCGGGTGAGCAGCGCCGCCCCTACGCGGGTGAGCAGCGCCGCCCCTACGCGGGTGAGCAGCGCCGCCCCTACGCGGGTGAGCAGCGCCGCCCCTACGCGCGTGAGCGCCGCCCCTACGCGCGTGAGCGCCGCCCCTACGCGCGTGAGCGCCGCCCCTACGCGCGTGAGCAGCGCCCCTACGCGGGTGAGCAGCGCCCCTACGCGGGTGAGCGCCGCCCCTACACGGGTGGGCGACGCCCCTACTGTACTACCACATTCGCCTTCATGTTGATGCAGTGCTGATCATGGTGATACTGTAGCAAGGATTCTGATAACAAAACCTAAAACAGGTAACAAAAAAAACTACATATCACCTTTAAAAAGGAATAAAGTCCAAGTAAAACTTTACACATGCTACCTTAATCTGGATCAAAAACAGAAGTCAAGGGAACGCGATGATGACATCATGATCCAGATGAATCAGAATGACATCCTGAGGGGATGGTCTCCAAGACAACGGCAATCATTTGTACTATGATTACCGCTAATATATATATATCTCTCTCTTTCTCTCCAGGCCAGTAACTTGTCCCAGATGATAATGACGTGCAGAGCCCTGTAGCCCTGTGGAGTGGGAGGCATGTTTCCCAATCCCCCACCTCCCCTCCACCTCCCACCCCCTTTAAAAGCCATCTATCACGTTTAGGAATATTCAAAATCACACTGGGAGACACCACATGACCATTTACCATGACCTACTCATGGAAGGATTCTGGAGAGAGAACTTTAAACCTAATCAGTATTAAATAGAGAGATTTACCACTTAAGAGAAAAGGGGGGGAAACAGGCAGAGGCATCCGTGCTCTCAACTGGATGAGCTAACTGTAAGAACACATGGTTGTGAGAATGTGTTTGTGTGTTTGTGTGCTTGTGTTTGAGGCCATGCAAGTGTTGTGTTTTTTTTGTTGCTGTTGTGCTGACGATTGGTGTTTATCCTTGGTTTCATCTCAGCTTCATCGGGCTCCTCGAGTGGCGCAGCGGTCTAAGGGCACTGCATCTCAGCGCTAGAGGTGTCACTACAGACCCTGGTTCGATTCTAGGCTGTATCACAACCGGCCGTGATTGGGAGTCCCATAGGGCGGCGCACAATTGGCCCCAGTGTCGTCCGGGTTTGGACGGGGTAGGGCCGTCATTGTAAATAAGAATTTGTTCTTAACTGACTTGCCTAGTTAAATAAAAGGTTAAATAAAATAAAATAATCCACTGTCATTTTTTATGGCCGTCAAAGGAATAACATTTGTTATGTCTCCTGTGAGTGTGTTCACTCCAGTCAACGTGTGTCTGTCTTCATGTACGGTGTGACTGTGTTATCAAGTCACATTCGCCGAACACAACGGGTGTAGACTTTATCGGGAAATGTTTACTTATGAGCCCTTTCCCAACAACGCAGAGTTAAAAAGTAAGAAAATAGAAACACAATAAAAACAATAACAAGGCTATATACAATGAGTACCTAGTCAATGTGTAGAGATACCAGGTAATAACAAGGCTATATACAATGAGTACCTAGTCAATGTGTAGAGATACCAGGTAATAACAAGGCTATATACAATGAGTACCTAGTCAATGTGTAGAGATACCAGGTAATAACAAGGCTATATACAATGAGTACCTAGTCAATGTGTAGAGATACCAGGTAATAACAAGGCTATATACAATGAGTACCTAGTCAATGTGT